>NC_068983.1:130244348-130245821 GCF_001194135.2 Octopus bimaculoides | reverse complement strand
TATATATATATATATATATATATATATATATATATATATATGTGTGTGTGCGTGTGTGTGTGTGTGTGTGTGTGTATACATATATATATATGTATATATATAATCAAAGTAAGCAACAAAGATATCCAAAAGTAATGCAGTAGGATCGTTTGGAGCGACTCCATTTAATTGTGCAATGTAAACATTCCATCAAATATAATATGTAGAGCAATCTTCAGCTGCACAAAGATATAGGAATTTAATGAAATTACATTTGAACAGAAGCATATATGTTTATAATTAAATCCAATCTCTCCAAGTAGAAAGGAGGAATACAAAAAAACTATTTTCACTTAGCCAGGCCATTAGTCTTTTACCTGTTTCAGTCTTTTCAATGCGGTCATGCAGGAGCACCGCCTCTAGTCGAACGTATCGAACCCAAGACTATTCTTTGTAAGTTTAGTCTTTATTGTATTGATCTTTTTTTGCCGCATTGCAAAGTAACAGGCACGTAAGCACACCAACATATGTTGTTAGACGATGGTGGGGGAACAAATACATACACACAAATACATACATTAATATATGCGACAAGCTTCTTTCAGTTTCCGTCTGCCATATCACTTACAAGGCTTTGCTCAGCTCAGGCTATAGTAGAAGACCCTTGCCCAATATACCACGTATGAACCTAAGAACCATGCAGTTGCGAAGCAAGTTTCTTACCACACAGTCGCTCCTGCGCCTAAAACTGGACTGAACATAATGCACAACAGTAAAAACATACGGATAGACAGATGATAGAAAGACGGTCAGGAAAACCAGGGCAGAATATTCATGGTTTTCCATTCATCAACCAAGCTTCCAATCAGTATTACAGTTTCAGCCTGTTACACATGAGACCGTTAAAAATTGATAGGCCCGAAAAACCTAAGCTAATGGCATTAAATTTTGGGAAGAAAGCGATCGAATAAGTGCGACAACACGGACAAAAATACGAGAAAATGGAGAAAATGTTACACGATTCAAAATACAAACAACAAGAATAACGGCAGGTGTATTTCGACTAAAAGGACAAATTAACTTAAGCTGGCGTGTGAAGTGGAAGGCTTGCGGCTACAAACATAGATGAGAGTCAGGAAAGAGGGAAATAAGGTGTTGTGTTAGCGGCGGTCAAGCCAAGAAAGAAAGATCATGCTTGACTGAGCACCAATCGCATGGGAAGAATAGAGAGAGGTAGGAGGCAGAGGAATTGAAGAATTAGAGAAGGAACTAGATAGATAGATAGATAGATAGATAGATAGATAGATAGATAGATAGATATATAGATATCTTTTTATTATAGCCACACAGGGCTAAATACAGAAAATGGACAAATTACAATGTAGAGATTTTCTTGGGGGGCGAAGGGGGGATACTTTCGATCAAAAGGTATCGCGGAAAAAAAAAAGGTGGGGATTTCCATCAAAAGGGATCACGGGAAAAAAAAGAAAAGAA
>NC_068983.1:130242789-130243839 GCF_001194135.2 Octopus bimaculoides | reverse complement strand
TCTGTAGATCTTCTCTCGAACTGGTAGTGCGTCCTGATAGCATTGCCAAGCCAGGGATCTCTGGAAATTATCCATAGGTCCCGGCCCGAACGTCGTCTTGAATTGGCGAGTTAGGAATTTCTCATCGACACCCAGGTTTGCCCCGAGAGTGTCGTCAGACCTCCCCTCTACTAGTCCTCTATAGAACGCATTGGTCGTTTGGAAGTTGCACAAGTTTGATCCCGGACGGCAGAGCTGTTGTAGAGCTTGGCGACACTCGCGGTGCCAATCGCCCAGTTTCGGTCTCTTCCTGATCCATGTTTGCAGTTCGGTGAGTGAGACGAGCTGCGAGAAGGTGTGCCTCACAAACGGCGCCCACACCTATTCACCGTCGCCAATGAAGTTCCAGAGATGCTGCAGTCTCAGCGCATGTCTGCGCATCATTAACTACGGCATTCCCAGTCCTCCATGTAACGGTTGTTGACAGCAAATGGATCGCCTCACCATCGGAACGCAACCCTTCCACAGAAAGCGGAAAAGTATGCGTTCTAGTTTCGTGATGGTGACATCGGGACAAGGCACGACGGTCAGGCGGTAATCGATGACTGATGCGATATACACATTAGCCAGCTCCGCCCGGCTTTTTAGAGATAACTTTCTCTCGGCCCATATTTGGCTGAGTTTGATCACTCTACTGGTGATCTCGTCCCAGTTCTCATCCATTTGGTGGTCCGGACTGAACCAGACACCGAGCAGTTTAACCGGTCCGTCCGTCCAGCGTCCCACTACAGAGTCGCTGTTGGACGGTATGGGCTTGCTTCTTGAGGTGCCGAGTAACAAACCCACTGACTTTTCCGGGTTAGTTTTTGCTCCTGTCACCGTTTCGTATTCTTTAAGTGTCTTGCCTAGCATCTCGACGTGCTTTTCGCTCGACACTATGACGGTGACACGCTCGTCCCGCAACCCAGCTCTCGTGGGATACCCCTCAGTGTCGCCAGCTTCCGCAGTAGTGGTTCGAGCGTCAATACATACAGAAGCGCCGACAGGGGACATCCCTGACGGACCGAACGC
>NC_068983.1:130228896-130238861 GCF_001194135.2 Octopus bimaculoides | reverse complement strand
AACACGTACAGAAGCGACGAGAGGGGGCATCCCTGACGGACCGAACGTGCAATGTCGAAGGGTCTTGATAGATGCCCATTGACGCGAACTACCGAACGGATGCCCCTGTACAAGGCAGCCATCCAGCCGCGGAAAATGGGACCGAAGCCGGCTGCTATGAGGACAGCCTCCAAGTATTGATGGTCTACCCTATCGAAAGCTTTCGATTGATCTAAATTGATCAGGGCCCCACAACAGAATAGATTCTTTGAAATCTCATTCTAAAACAGTCCTAAGGTGCTGTTGTAGTAAATCTTACGACTATTGATTTATTATTTACCATATATCGTCGATGTTTGGTGGTAAGTAAATTGCTACTTATACTGTGTTCAATACTTGTTGCTACAAACCTGCAGTATGCTCCCCAAAACAATAACATACGGAGTTCCAGATGGTGCTCACGTCAGACCATATGATGAATGTATATATTCAATGCATTAATACGAGGATGTTTTTTGACAGCCATCTACCAATTTCATCTGAGACAAAGTTACTTTAATATATTCAAACATACATATACATCGCTACACCACTACACTATAAGCAGTCCGGTTGACATGATGGTAACATAGATAAAATCAAATATCGTTTTGACATTGCAAGCATAAATTCTATTTTAAGAAATGCACAACATGACAGTCACCCGTCAAGCTTTTGGCATGATATTAGCCCATCAACATTCCTAAATTTATCTTATGCAAAATAAAACGATGAGAAACGCCGACATGATAGACATGAATATATATATATATATATATATTGATCGAAAGGACAACACATGAAAGAAAGAGACCTCGATATTATGTAAATAGAGGAATTTATCTGTAAAAATATGCGACACTTATTCGGTAGCCATGATAAAACTCGGAGTTTCGGATGCCGGGGTGGGAACCCATGCCACCATCTCTTCAGTTATCTGGCCATTGAAAATTCCTGTGAAAAATGACCATTAAACAAAGGGACATTACTGTGTCGTTGACCGTTATTAATACAAAAGAGCTAAGACCGCTAAGTAAGAGGAGGGAGTAAAGATAAAGGAGTAGAAAACTCTATAGTGTTCGCGTAAGCGCACCAATCCGTGCATTCGCCTATATGTATATACTCAATCACGCTTGTTGTTTACACCCACATACTTATGTCAGCATCTTGGAGGTTATTTATGCAGGAAAATTGTAATATTGGAAGGAAATATGCTGCATAGGACATTACTGTTGATATATTGCATCAGGTCCACTCAGAATTTAAAGCAGTTTGATGAAAAGTAGTCAGGCCAAGTCAACACGATCGCTTATATTTCTTTCATAAATTATCACTCCCAGACATAACTATCTACTATGTCCATTCTGAAGACGAGAGACATATACTGAGCTTTTCCTCATCAAACATGTAAGGTACGTAAGTATGATAGTTGCAATTAAGTGGCATTCAGCTATATAAAACTGTTCGAAGACTCTTGATGAAAAGACTTACACTGGGCCTCTTAAAGATAGACAATGGATATAATATATATGTATTATAAATACGCTGTTGATTTTGAGGACCAGAGCAGATTTTACACTTATACAAACAGCTATCACTCCTGGAAGCATAAGCCATGTTATCATTTACTAAAGGTTACTTTAAAAGGGAAAGACGACTGGCTTAACTTTTACAAGCTGATAAAGATGAAAATGCAAAAACGAAACCTTCCTCTTTTCTAACTATGTTCTTTGATGTCTTGCTGTTGTGCTTACATGTATACTGAGAAGTGATACTTGAGAAATACTTCTATATTCTAAAGTGTTAAACCCTCTAAACTGAAGCTGCACATAATCACATTTGTCACTTGGATGTTGTGCGCTATTTTTTTTTTTTTGCCATCTCTGGGAAAGGGAATTTCCGAAGGAAATTGTATCGTTCTTCTACCGTATTTAGGTCATCAATATATATCAGAAAACAAACTTGAAATCTGTAAATAGGTGATACAGAGATACAGAAAAGGACCCCAGATGGTTTTCGAAACACGGTAATATTTTTAGATGTCGGATTTATTTTAGCGTACCAATTGTGAAAAAGGCCGTTAGTTAGAAAAATGAGACGATCAAAAATTAGTTAGATTTGCGCAACGTAAAAGCGATAATAGGTGAAAATTGCACGATACAGGAAACTTTCAGAAAAAATACAAGATAATTCTATACAAGAGAAAAACTATGATTTCAACCAGACTAACATTTTATTGGTCTTAGTAATATTCGCGGAGATATTTAGTGCATTTATATTATTTACAGTGTATTTTGCAGTAAGTTGCGGATGTTTGTATATGTGGCAATATATCGGAATACGGAAGGAATAATAATTGATTTTTATCAGTGCTATTTTCCTTTGCCTCAACCAAACAATTATCACAAATGTCTATAGAATCGCCAGTAAAACGAAGTAAACAAACGCACTCAATCAAATTCTCACGAATTGTGACAGATACTTAAGACTGATTGAGAGATTTAACTTAGAAAAGATTGCAGAGAATGATAAATAAATTATAAATTGCGATTTTGTCGAGACAAATGGGATATCTCTTATAATATAATGATATATTCACAGAAGTAAGAAGTGCCAGCAGACTTATTCGGTATCATGCGATCTTATTCGGATGTACAAAATCATATACACACACACACTGTAGCAGTTACATCAATCAGCAGATACACTTTGTAATTTATATAAATGCAGACACGTGAGATCATGAGCTTGCGTGTATATATTTTATCCATGTATTTATGCATGTAAACTATGTATATTCGCATGTATGCAACGTACAAGCGTAACTGCTGGATAAAGTTAATGTCAATATGTAACATAGCCACTGGTGCAACACATAATGCCTAAAGCAACTTGTACACATATATACTCATTTGTGAAAACACACATCAGTTTGGTTAAATATATTTTACGGTTACATAATTAACTCTGTGTGAGATGACATGCGTCTGTGTGTGTACATATATATAATACAATGAGCAGAGATTCATTACAGCTGTTTCAGGCGTGTTTATGTTTTTGATGAGCACAAAAACTATATCACGTAGAAAATCTTTTTCCTTCCGGTGAATAACAATTTAAAACCGTCATTTACAATTTTTCACACAAAGATTATTGAATGTATCTTAACTCCCTCATTTCGCAACCGGCACCAGATAGTGAGACTACTTGTATTTCAAGAGCACATAGCTCTTCAAATTCCACTCAATAAGCATTAGAAACCAAAATGTAGGCACTTTCAATACAAAATTGGATCTCGCCCTGTCAAGAGTTTCGGATGTACCTATGGTACAGCAAGAAATGCAGACGCTGGCGGTGATATCACATACCCACATTCACCAAATGCCACATAGCAGAGGAGGTGTCAAGTAGTGAAAATTTAGGAAAGTCAACAACGGTGCACTGGCATCATCACGAGCTAAAACTACTAAAGAATATATACATACGCACATAGATACATACATACACGCATGCGCATATATATACATATGCGCCTATATATATGAACGAGTACAATATATATTTATCTATGTATATATATCTAAGGCTATCGCTCTGTATATACATATACACAATATATACACAATTGAAGCGGCCTAACCCATACAACGCTGGTTCAGCGCTCGATGAGGTACTGAGTCCCGCATTCGGAGATGAATGTAGAAGCATTCTCAGTACTAGTGGTTCTAGAGATACTTTATGAACACAAAAAGTTCATGTGACTATGTGTATGCATACAAATAGTCACATGAAGATATATATATATATATATATATGTATATATATGTGTGTGTGTATATATGTATATACATATGGAGAATGAGTCAGAGTGAGAGACATAGATATGCATTTATATGCATATTTATATATGTATATATATGTAAGTGTTTGTTTGTATGAATGTGTGTGTATGTGTGTGTGTGTGTGTGTGTGTGTGTGTGTGTGTGTGTGTGTGTGTGTGTATGCGCGTGCACGTATTAATTTCCACGATTTTTCAGCCAATTTGTAATTTTCCATACTGATTTGCTTTTGTATGCTGGTGAAGAAAATTGCATTCATCTTTCTTTGGAAGATGAATAGTAAAGAAGTTAGGTGCATGTACATTTACGTAATATTAGCCAATGAAATATGCCTGTCATTGCAAGCTGATGTGGAAATTGTTTGGTGGCACGGATTTCTTTCAACCACTTGCAGATTTATATTTATATACAATTAGAGTAATAGTATAATTGATTGCCATAGTCTCAAGTCTCACTTTGGACTCGCTGGAGATAATAGTGACAATGGAACGCAAGCATATGGACTTCATTAGGAAAAGATGAAATAAAACAGATTTTTTTCGATGAAATCCCAGCTTTCGTACCTGCAGCGATACGTAAGCTCGTAGATTCGAGTCCATTCTAGAACTGTGAGTGTCATGGTGCTGTTTATTCTCCAGCTTTATACAGTATTTTCTACTTGTTGAATTTGAGTTCAGTTTAGCAAATTTACAAATTCAAGGCTGTGTCCCACCATCTTTTCCTGAAGTTGGTACCCAGGCATCATTGAAATATGCAAGTATATGCACCACAGTCCTCGGCAGCATTTATTGTCTGCGAGTCTATTATGATCTTGAAAGAGTACGGAAAAAAGAAAATAAGCCTCGCGTTTATCGACAGACACTGACGGAAACCTACTGTTCTGGTGGTATTTGAACTCCAGTTGTATTTTCTGCTCGAAAATAGAGTTTTGTCTATTTCAACAATGTTGCTGGGACAAGAAACAATCCCCATTGGACAGTAGAGCAACTCCACCGTGCAGATCTCCCGTAAATAAATTTTATAATCTACATCGTTAGTGATACCAATCCTTAATTCCGCCATACACACACACACACACACATACACACACACATGCACACACATACACACACGCACACGCATGTGCGTGACTGTGTGTGTCTAATATGTTGGTGTTTCTTAGGGAAACATGCTTGGAGTTTAGTATATCTGAGTGATATCGCTAGTAGTAGAACAGATAGTGATTAGATACAATAAGGATGGGAAAATATTGGAAAACAATAGACAATGCAATGAAATAGTAGAGTACAAAGAGGTTTACATTGTATATATTATATTTGGTATAATCTTTTTCTTTATAGATCACGGATATAATTGCTTAAAAGTTTCGTGGATATAAGAGCTTAAAATAATTTAAGAAAAAAATTAGAGAGGTCTGGTCGAAATCACAACTGGTGTTAACAATAACTATCGCAGCGACCTCATAAACCACGGTGACGACAACAGCACCAACAGAGATGAAGGCAGTAACAACGTAACAACAACCACAACGACAAAAACATCACCAGATGTATCAATATTCACAGCAACAAAAGTCACAACATCAACTGCGACAAGAAAAAGCACAGGGATAAAAATAACAACTACACCAACAGCGTCAGTAGTGACAATAACAGGACTGGTGCGTCTGAGATTGAAGCCGTAGACGATCAAACGAGTGGCAGCATTAACAATCTATGCACGAAGAACAATAACGGAGAGCAGCCCAATAGAATAATCTCTGAGTCTATGTTAAACTGCATATTCTGATGAAGTTTTGACTAAACAATACAAGCTTTCTCCTATCAAATACTATCTACAAATTGTTTCTGTATATATGCTTCTATACAATCATGATATTTTGAGCATTTTTATGTAAACTGTTTGAACAAAAAAAAAACCCTCTTTACATTTTCTTATTATTGTCAAAAACTGTATCACAGTATTTTAATACTTCAATGATAACTATTTTTAACATAACAAAAGCTACACAAAGCCTTAAACTTTACTTTTGAAAATCTTCTTTAAAAAATTGAAACCGGTCAAGTCAATTAACATCTTTAAATGTATGCATGTATGCATGTATAGTTTATAGGTTAGAGAGACATGTGTTCCCTAAGTAGTATCACGTCGAAGTGTTCCTTTGAACTTAAGCCGGTAGATAATTAAAGGTAATGGGAAGCAAGTTAGACAAGTCGATATACACAGAATATTAAATATATCTAATAGAAAAAATGTACATGCGCATTGATACAAAATTGTTCGATTTACAGAATATAAATGCTATCAGGAGTTAAATGGGTAGAGTTTTATAAGTCCACCGTCTGGTTTGGGCGCGTTTTGGTGGTCCGGAAAAATGATAGTTATTTGGATCCATCATCGGATAACATTGCTTCCGTTTTCAGGGGTAGGAATTTTTATATTGGAGAATTGTATATACTACCAAAATCACCATACACCTATATTCCACATTTCCACCTCTAATACTATCACTAACTTCATTATTAACCCTAAACATGAAATCTATTTTCCCACTACACTTTATCTAAAAAACCCTAACTCCTCTTCCTAACACACTTAGCTCTCCACAAAATCCTTCTTTCTTTAAAATCTATCCTGTCAACACCTGAAATGTAAAATTCTCCCCTGGGAGGCTCCATGGTGAGCCTTGTAGGGATCATTCGCCTATGGAAGCAGTACAGCTTCCAGAATGCCGCTAATCTATCGCTGGGTGTTAATTGTATCGCCCCAGGGCATAATGACACACGAGGCGCCTACGTGCTAGAAAGCGAAGTTACCAGATAAACCGCCATAAACACTGAAAAATACAACCGAAAACAACAGTAGGCGGGCGAACGGGTAAAGAATTTAGACATACAAACACAGTTATATGGTCTCCTCAGCAAGTTTTACCAAGTGAAATATTCAACTCGTCACACTGAAGTCTGCCGGCGTTCTCATAATAGCAAACACAATATAAGAAAAAGTAATATTAAATTATCTTGTAAACGAGTGATTAATAAAAAAAAAAAAACAATTAACAATTACCCCCATAATGATGAATGTACAGTCAATAAACATTATATGAATAATCAAGTTACTACCTCAAATACCAGCACTACTGCAAAACCATATAATACTCTAAATAACAATATTACACAACATACCCATTCTATCAGCTCCAATAATTCTAAAAGAGATTACAAAATACCTACAATTAATAATCACGCTGAAAAGTGTGATAAGATTTGGTTAATTAATCCATATGCAATTCAAATTAAAGATAACATTATTAAATCCACATTTAAGGCCATTTATAAACATTTCAACATTGATAATATATATAATGAAATTATAAACTACAAAACTCTCCTAACTTATTTACAATTATATCGTCAACTATACACAGAAAATTAAATAACTTCTACATCAATAGAAATACTTAAACTTAAACTAAATCTTCCAAACTCCATCAACTCTAACAATAACGGAAGAGAAATTACCCGTATTACTCCCTAAATATAATTTTTTCTAAAAGTTAAACACATAAAAACGTTAATGAAATATGTAACTGCAAAGTTAAAACTAATTTTAATCGTAACAGTTCATGTAACAGAAGAAATACACAGTTGAAGCTCTGAGGGAAAATATATTGGCTTCACCAAAAATAAAGTAAAGACCCGCGTGGCTAACCATTTCCAACATTTGAAAATAAAAAGAAAATCAACTCAACCGGATTAAGCGAATTTATATATGAATTGAAGGATAATAACATGAAATTTAAAATTAAATAGGATATTCTTGCTTCTGCAACAGCTTATATATTTAATAAGAAGAAATGCAGTTTATGCATCGAAAAGCCTTCAAAACATTTATCTCTGAAAAGCCCTATTTAACTTACAAAAAGAGAAGAATATTTTATTCTTGAAGGAGAATTTGTGTTCTTTAAATTCAAGAAATTAATATATATACAATTAAATCATGGAATAGTATAACTACATTATATGATATAATATAATAAAATATATTATATAACATCAATAACTGTTTGACATTAAGATGTGCTTCTCTCTGAAGAATTCGCATACACACTTGAAACTTTAATTTCGCTAATATAATGCTCTTCCTCCCAAAGGTTTACTTAACTATACTACTACAAATAACAATGACTATAGCCATTGTGGTATACTTACTTGCTTTCAAGCTGTCTTCAAGTTCCCATGTGACAAGAATGTTTCAACTGTAGCTGACTGGCTGTCTATTGTCTTTTATATACATTCCTGTGGGCAGCAGTGGTAGTTGTTTGACTATTTTTAGAGATGATGCCAAACATTTTTTCAATGTTTATTTTTAGAAATGATCACAGCAGTACTTTTGTGTTTTAGTTATAGGGATAAGGTTTTTAAACCCCAAATAATATTAATTTCATCATTGTTTGTTAAGCATGGATTTCAATTTCTTTATAAAGTCCTTTTCCTCAGTTTTCTCTGAATTTCATTCAGGTTGTAATGTTTATGAAATGGAAATATCATAAAAGATTTTCGACCACATGTTGCTAGATGGTTAGTCATTGATATTTGGCGGACTTCTGGATTTATAATTTGTTTCCGATGCACACGCGAGCGTTCTGATAGTGCATTACCTGTCTGGCCTACGTACAGTTCTTCCCAATTTGTGCCTTTGATGCAGTAGATTAAATTTCTGCTTTTGCAGTTCATGTACGCGCCTGTGAATAATTTCCCTGTCTTTGTGTTCATATATGGGCCGCTATGAATTAATTGGCATATACCGCATCGGCGATCATTGCATTTAGACACAGTGAATGTTTGATTTTTGTTGGTAAGGTCAAACCTTGACTTTGTTAATAACTTTTTCAAGCTTTTAGGCTGTCTTACTGAAATGATATTTCTCAATTCCTTACTTTGTGCAATGATCGCTTTAGCGATATTGAAGATCTTCTGGTGCCATGAATTGCGTGTCACTATAAATGGTATGATTTGTTCTTGTTTTTTTTTTTTTTCTTTGCAGTGTCGTCAGTTGTTGTATGGGTATTTTCGAAGCTCGCTGAATACCATTTTCTATAAGTAGCGACGGGTATTTTTGTTTGAGCAGAACGTCTTTCAGTTCCATCAGGCGCTGATTTCTGGTCTTTAGATCCTCTACAATGTTACATATTCTTCAGGCAAAGCAGTATGAGACGCTACGTTTTGTATATATATATATGGACATTATGATCATATATATGTATACGTACATTAAAATTATATGTATGCACATGTACATCAAGATTATGTATATATATGTACATATATAATGTGTGCGCGTCTGCATATCTGTGTGAATAGAGTGAGACCTTGATGCGCAGGTAAGCAGGGAGATTCTTATGTTTATTTTCGCATGTATTACGTTAATCAACGGAAGCTAAGATAATGCATAACGTCTTTACTACAGTTATAGTTAGATTTCACAACGTTTGGATTTGTGCGAATTGCTTATATCTCATAAGGTATGAAGAACATCTTAGTGGACAGTTAAATAAAACGGTGACGGTAAATTAAATAATTGTAGAGTGTTAGTGAATGGACAACAGAATATATTTACTTACAGGATTATAAAACAAACACGATGCATACTCAACACACATACAAACATCTGTCATATATTATTACTTGATCTCAAAATAAATTCCGATTTCTGTGATTTAGGACATGACTTTTTGTGTGTACATTCAATATTAAATATTACTTAGTACCAGTATCGAGTTTCAAAGTATTAAGCACTTGGTAGTTAAGCTTACTTTACCAGAATATCTTGTTAGATAGTGATGTAGGACTATATAACTTCTCTATAATGAACAGCAACAGAGAAAGTGGAACAACTACACATATCTTCAACCGTATTACATTGTCCATCTTTACACACACTGATACGTCGCGATCACAAACACATACACATACATACATAAACACATGCACATACATATATGTACGTGTTTTGACATTCGTATACATATCTAGTGTATAAATATATGTGTGTGCATGCATGTATTTATGAATACGTATATATATATATATATATATATATATATAT
>NC_068983.1:130224238-130226654 GCF_001194135.2 Octopus bimaculoides | reverse complement strand
ACATATATATATATATATATATATATATATATATATATATACATATAACGTATATATATATATTATATATATATATATGGATGTATAAATGCATATATGTACGAATGCAAATATATAGGTATATATCCTACTACATACATGCATGTGTATGCACATATATAAATACACACACGCACACACGTATAGTTGCATACAGATAGATAAATATGTGTGCATCAAGGGCGAGAAATTGAAAGAGAAGGAGACGGGGAGAGAGAGTCAACAGTCGAGATCCAGTAGCACATATATAATAAGAATATAAATATATAAATATATACGAAAATACATACATACATATAGAAATATTGATATATATATATTCTTTTATTGTCTTATTTGTTTTAGATTATTTGAACTTACAATTTGGAAATTCTAGCGAGAACTAACTCCTCTTGGTAAAGAGTGGCTATAAGAACAATATGTATGAGCAGTGATGGAAATAATGATGCAAATAAACAAATAAAACTGATGTGGTTAGACATACAAAATATACATTCACATGTAGATGTAAGCACAGAGAAAGCTAAGACTGAAAATTAACAGACGCAGAGTATTTGTATAGATATATGTATTCATATATAGGCGTCGGTGTGTGGTAGTATGTTTACTTCCGAACCACATAATTCAGTGTTCAGTCCTTGTGCAATTGTGTTCTATTATAGCCTTAGGGCGACCAAAGCCTTGTAAAATTATTTAGTAGGCGATAACTAAAAGAAGCAGTCATTTGAGTGTGTTTGTGTGTTTTTGTGTCTGCGTTTGTTCTCCCCAGGCACCGCTTGACAACGTGTTTTAATGTGTTTACGTCACTGTAACATTAGCGGCTAGGCAAAAGAGACCGATAGAATAAGTTCTAAGATTAAGAAATAAGTCCCGGCTTCGATTTTTCGACTAAAACCCTTCTTGTCTGTGCTCCACCATGGCCGCAATCAAATTACTGAAAAAAGTGAAATAAAAATAGAATAAATGTCTAATATCAGACAAGATTACACTGAGCACAAAGACAGAAAATGTGAAGGGAGACGTTATGGCATTACATGCCCCACAGCCATTTCTTGTGAATGAGTATTACTTCATAATCTTAGCTGATGTAGTTCACAAAAATATGCTACTATTAGTTCAAGCACATAAACGTTGGGTTGACTAGATCCAGCCTCCGTATTCAGGGTAGAAAGATATAACCTATTAGATTATTACAAATGTGTGTATACATACGCACATATACATAAACACATGCATACATATACATCTAATATAATAAATGCGAAAACTAATATCTGTGTCAATGTGTAACACTTAGACTCCCTCTTTCACTATTCAATGACGCTCTTACTATTGCTCATGGTGGGGTGATAGTAATATTAGGCATAGAGACGGTGACGGCGGTGGCGAAGTCAGAGAGATGGAGAGAGAGAAAGAAAAGGAGATGTAGAGAGAGAAATGAAGAAATTTGGGGAGACTTGATGTTTTATTTTTAGTAGTAGTGTTGATGATTGATGAGAGAGAGAGAGAGAGAGAGAGAGAGAGAGGAAGAGAGGGTGTGTGAGAGAAAGAGGGACGTGATGTACAAGTTTGGTTAACCATGTCCCTTTGGCAGAAATTCATGTCACCAACATACTGAACACTATCATTTTTGTTTTATATTTTTCTTTCTTTGTTATACACACACACACACACACACACACACACACACACACACATAAAATATACTTTAATTGAATTAAAGTCTCTTCAAAATTAAACATAGCTAATATAATAAATGTGAATGCCAGTTTGTCAGATTTCTCAACTTTACTAAATCCTTTCTACCAGAAGCACAGAGCCTCAAATTTTTGGGGAAGGGATTAAGTCGATTACATCGACCCCAGTAGGTAAATGGTACTAGTTTAGTTATTTTATCGACTCAGAGAGGATGAAAGGCAAATTCGACCTCGGCAGAATTCGAACTCAAAACCATTCGAACTCGTCACCTTCGTATAATATAAAAATATAATATAATAAATTTGAATGTCAGTGTCACACTTTTTCAACTTTTACTCCTAGAGGCCGTAGCCCAAAATATCATGCCATGTTGAAATGAGGCAGACTCAATGATTAAATTAAAAGGATTTTAGTCCAAATCTGAATCTGCAATCCTGAAATGTTGAATTCCTATGTTTTCATTACTTTGATTGTGTTCTGCAACTTTTTTTACGTGCCTTTTTGTTTTTTGCGACGAACATGATCATCATTCAGATATGATTCTGGAGGAAGCACTTGCAGCAAATTCTCCAAAACAAGTCAGTGATCTGTTTGCAGATCTTCCCATTCAGGGTCAGTTTATTAAAAGCTATATATTAGCTTAAAATCCACCTACCGTGTGGTTTTTACGCTACTATAT
>NC_068983.1:130215560-130224102 GCF_001194135.2 Octopus bimaculoides | reverse complement strand
ATATATATATATATATACACTCGTAAGTATGATAGTTGCGGCACCCTTTTGCAGTCTCTTACTCAAGACTTCTTGCAAATTCTTGTTACATATTTAATACTCCCCACAATTTCAACAAATTATACTAGTGTGGTAACCTATCTACTGAACATATATGATTTTAATTAATTAAATTCATTCTCAATATCATAGCGATAATATGTGTTAAAACTAACGTGAACTATTTATTTATTTCGATTTCTGTTAGGAATATCGTTTCTGTATTCCGGTTCCAATTATTTCTAGCCTTTCATCTCGTAACGTCATTACAGCTAAATAATTGTTCTTTATAAATTTCGATATTTAAGGAAGAAAAAAATATAAATCTATAATATTATACTTTTATGTTAACATTGACTTTTGCTTGAAATACTTTTATTGGTCTAATATACACGTGAGTATGCTTCTGCTAATGGCGCCTCCCACAAATGCGTTGATCATATTCTCTGTTTGACTTATCCTATTCTGTTTATATCTAACTATTTATCATTTATAATTACTGGCTCTGTGATTAAATCCATCTCTCTATATTAAGTGTTCTCTTCTATTTTTTTCTCCCACTACATTTCTTTCACTTTTACCTCTGATATTTCGCAAAATCTTCGCTATTTTCTGCGTTTTTCCTCATGTTATTTTTCCTTGAAATGTAATTAACTGGATCTCAGTCAAAGTTAAAATTCTATTATTCCATCAAAATTTAATCAGAGCATCTTATCAAGATGAATCAAGTAAATGAAGAGGCAAAGTTGGAATTTATTAATCATGTTTCCTCTTAATATATTAAACGATACAATGCGAAATTTTTATTTGTTTTTTTAGTACAACACGGGCATCAATTTTATATCATATTTTCTTTGGGTCAAACTTCAAGTTTAGCGTCTGCTGTCAACTGACAAACAAGCCTTGTTCGCCAATACTAGCCTTTATGAGCGATGCCGCGAAGTTTAATGACATCTTAAGAAAAAAAAACAAGCATTTTAAGTTTTCTGTAATTTACGACCCCGTTTTGCTGTTCACTCATCTAATTAACAGATTGTAGTGCCACCCACTTTACATGTCTTGATAACTGTGATTAACAATTTCACTTATTGGTATTGTGCAGATTAATGAGCATTCCACTATTCCCTTCTTATTTAATAGCCACAATGGCTAGAGAGTTATGTAACGTACTGCTTACGCATTGTTTACCAAATTACTGGAGTGGCATAAGACAAAGCCGACGCTAGCATCATATTTAAACTTGGCTCTAAACGTTCTAAGATTCTAAAACTCTTACGAAATAGACATCAATGTCGCATTCTGAAACCACTATAGTTTACTAAATATTCCTATAACAGACTCAAATCTGAATATTGGAAGGAGGAGATTAACTGAATGCAAGGAATCCAGCTACTGACTGGTATATTAATTTATCCAGTTCGATTATGCTGAATGAAAACATCACATCACCAGGATTTGAGATTACATCAGATAGTTTGCTGCTTTTTATTCCAGTATTTTGAAATATTTAGTATTCTGATATCTCCCTCGTGAATAATAAAGATACTTACAATCAAATGTTAATGATAGCAACGATGAGTACAACTGGTATTAAGTGAACAAATGTTTCAAAATTTGTAAAGCAATGAAATAGTAAAAGATTAAGGGTGGTTTCTTCGAAACTTTGGCTTTCGTTGAATGTTTAACTTTTGTTGAATATAATGTGTCTGTGTGTTTGTGTACTTCATCTATTATCTCAACACTGAAAATTATATATTACGTATTATTGTTTTAAAATTTTTAATTCTTGCCGTTAAAACGTACACAATTTGGAATATATTTTAAAGTCACAAGCATATTTTTTTCATTAGATTACTTCTCTTCATTTCTGCAATCTTTCAACTGAAATATTTATTTTTTCCTTGGGTTGTAATTTGAGTTACAGATAAATTTCGTTGTTAGGCAATAGAATGTTTTTAAGAATTTCATGTTTCGTTAATGTTTGTATTATCTCTTGATAATACTGGATTTGGGGAAATCAATTTCGTTAAACATGAATTATTAATCTCATGCTCAAAATATAAATACCAAATGCTCTTCAAATTAAAAGAATATGGTAAAATCTGAAGAAGTAAACGATTTGATATGCACTTTCCGTTCTTGTCTTTTTCTTTTTCCTTTTTTCACTTTTGTGTATTGAAAGCTGAATTGAAATCACTCATAATGTAAAGAACTTTATCGACAAATAGGCTACTTTGAGAATGTTCTCCCAAGACATGAAACTTTATAAAAGTGTGCCATTCATCATTACAATAATTTTTGATATCTTGTGTTCGTATGATTTTATTTTTTAAATGCCATATAATTTCATGTAGCTCCATAAAATTGTTAAACATCTGCAATATATTTATAACTTTCCAAACGAAATTGAAGATAATCTTAGAAAAAATAAGATACAAATAAAAAAGAAGTATATCTCATTAATTTTTATTGAGCATTCTTGGGTACAACACATTGCATAAATCTATCCCAGCATAATGAAATTGTTAGCTAATTACTGTTGTAAAGGTGAGCATATTGCCTATTATAGATGGGCCTTACTCGGTATGTAGGTTCGTTTTTGCCCGAGTGAAATAACTAATCATACTGAAGATGGAGAAATATCTTGAAGTAACATTTACTTTTTGGAGTCTCATATGTTTTTCTTTAACGAATTCAATAATCCATTCGAATATAATAAACACAGTTACAAAGTTAATGAAATTATTTAATTAAGGAACAAATAAGTGTGGAATTTCAGAAAATATATTTGTCTTGCACCGTACTCAAAATGTGTGTGAGGATACATGCAATCCAACGATGCATTTATCAAATGAGTGTCCATTTTGGCTTCCACATCACTTTGCATTTCTTAAGGTGCTGAAAGAAATCGATGAGATCTTGATAAAATGGGAAATACCCCTGTTTAATTCATTCAAATCTCTTCTATGATAAAATACCTTTCGATGCGGGCATTAGGCATGTTAATATGTCGTAGAGGCACATGACCAGAATGGCATGATAATTTTGCTCATGGATAACATCTGTTCGAAGTAATTCCGCAAGTTACCTCACAGAGAAATCTGAAATCTGATCTTGTATGACTGAAGAACATGCATACGGGAAGAGCTATCGTTTTAACCAATGGTTGACTGGTTATGATGAATTTACGATAATGTCCGATATAACTCTTAAAAATACATTGCGTGTGTGTTGTATGTGTGTGCGATTTCAAGATCCATTTTAAGTATGTGCACGTGATAAGTATAGCGACTACTAAAAAATGCATTATTACTTTTCTGATAAACTGACGTCTGATTTTTCAAGAAAGACTTCAAAAGAAGCTAGTAGCTATTTCTTTTTAAACTGGAAAAAAGTTGGCAGGAAAAGGGTATAAACCCCAAAGACTTTCAAGCTGGCATGGTTCATACGTTAACGGAAGACTCCCCAAATTTATCAACAGTGCAAAAGTGGGCAGCTTAATTTAGGAGGGGAAGAGTGAGTCTTAAATTGATTTCAACTTTGGACGTCCGGCAGCTGCCATCATCACGCAATAGATTGACTGCTTTCACTACGTAGCTATGCATGACAGGCGATTGACTATAAATATAAACAACCAATGCGATTAGCGTATCACCTGAAAGTGTTCAAACTATTGTGCACAATAAATTTTGCATGACGAAGGCTACTGTTCGTTGGGTGGCACGTTTTCTTACATTTGATCAAAAGTGTATTTGTCCGATCACATCAGGGAAAAAAATGACCTCTTTTGAGACAGATCTAACTGCTTTTATTGAACGTTTTCGAACACAGGGTGAGATAGAGACAAATAGACAATCTATGCAGTCGAAACACTATTTCTCAACTGCTCCAAAAAAAGCCAAATAAGTTACCTCTGCAAGGAGGGGTGATGACCTTAGTCATGTGGGATAGAAAAAAGGAATTCAGTTTCTTGCCTATCTGCAAACGTGCCACAGTCATTGGAGAGTACTATGCTGATTAACTGAAAGGGGTAGGGAATGTTATGAAGACCAAACGCCCAGGATATACCGACGAGCGCGTCCTTTCATAAGAGAAGCAATCAAGCGCACAAACGCTAGGTTTCAATGACTGCTCTGAATGTCAGTGGTTTTGGACTGGTTGATCACCGTCTCTCTTGTCTTCATTTCACGCCATCTGTTTCACCTCATCTCTCCAACATGAAAAAGCACTTGGTTCGGTGCAATATCTACTGTTGATAAATATATCTTTTTTCTTACCGAAAGTCTGAAAGATTCTTTATTAATGGGTCCAAGCACTGCAACGCTGATGGAAGAATTGTGTGGACGGTAAGGGCACTATGCTGAAAAAGGAACCTCATTTGGTCACGTACCATAAGGTTAGACTATGAGTGGTTCAACTGACCCACTAATACCAACGGGCGGATAATTTTAGAACACAATTTGATACTTTGCAGATCCTAGACGATACATTGTTGTGTTGTGCAAAGCACAGTGTTCTCAAAGCTACAACAGTTGACGCGTTTAGGAATTCTCTGTATTTTGGTGGTGAATAGGAAGAGAACGTGTTAATGAGTTTGATGATTTAGAGAAGAAATTGTTTACATTAATAATATCAAGGATGACTAAGTACAAATATGTGATAGGGAGGACATTATGAAATATGTTTATGTGTGTATATTTTTGCGTGTGTTAGCGACAGGAAACGAGATTCAGATAAAGAGTGAGAGAGAGAGTTAATAGTACCAGTTGATTGATTTTTGTTGATATTCAGGTAATATGCACTGCCAGATAAAAGTTTCGTTATTGTTTACCCGGGACTAGCTACTTAAATGGAACAGACATATGACTAAAGACATTCTACCCATGACTATCACGATGTTTGCAGGTTGTATCTTGGATTAATGACCTAATGTATTCTATAATTTGAATCGTGGTTGCAGTCTTGTAAGAAATGATAATATTAAGGGAGGAGTAGTTTTCAAGGTATTAATGATGATGCCAGCGATAGTTTTGGTAGTTGCGTGGTATAGCGTGGTGCTGGTGGCGTTTGTTGTAAGGGAGGCGATGTTACTGGTTCTGAAGTGTAAAGTTGTGGAGGAAATCGTAGCTGTGTTGACAGTTTTAATAATGATAATGGTAACTTGATGTTTGCTTTCGTTGACTGGTATGGTAGTGGTAGTATTGGTAATGTTAATCCCATCAGCCGTAGCCGTAGTCATTCTTTAGCGCCGCTGACGATAGTGATGGTGGGATGTTGATACTATCCTTCTCAGTAAAGTTGGTAGTGGAATATAAGTCAGTGTGGTTAATATGGATTATTTTCTTTTTCGCGTTGGTGATGCTGCTACTACATACAGCCATGAGTTTCTTACTAGTCTCCAATTGGTATTGTTTTAGCTGTTGTTGTTTAACCTCAGTCTACAGTATAGGAGTCCCGAACATTGATGCTAATAACTGCTCAGTACATGATAATCCCGTCATGGAAATAAATTATCGGGCGTCATTTCCTTTTAGGACATTAGCTCATTTTAAAGGGAAGTTTTGTATGCTAAATGCGATTGATTATCACACATGATTCTACCGGTTATTATCCTTTCGGAAATTACTATCTGCTCTTTTGCTTTTGTTGCTCTTGCTGGTTCTGCCTCATCTTCCTGTTCTGGCCGGGCTTGTTGTTCTCGTTGCTATTCTATGTTTTACTCCTATTACACATATTTTCTATCGGCGATCATTACTCTTCCTGTTTCCTATAGTTTCATTATCTTCATTATCTCTAATGTTAAAATTCACCTGCAAAGAATTGAACTTTAGGCGTTATAAAACGTTTCCTCTTATTTCAACAGCAAAATTGTTTAGAATTTTGAAGCTCATTGAAATTCTTTAAAATTTAAGAAGTGTTTATCCCGTATAAGTCCTTCAGGATTGAAATATACAAGTGTAGCAAAGTAACGTGTGTTGTTTAAGTACTGGGCATCAAACGCGTAGGTTATATAACAGTAGGATGTTTCCGTAAAAGTCTACTGCATTGCATGCGGGATTTCGTCGTAAATAATATTGTATGCTGTATATAAATAATATTGTCGGCGACACAGGGACATCCGCCGACTGTCTTCCATTCCTCTTTTTGCTCTTTCTCTTTGAGGCTACGGGAGCAGGGGCTTGCGTCGGCGGGCACTGTGCCCCGATCGCCTTCTGTGCCGCCTGCACATTTTTTGATGAGCAACCGAAGTTGTTCACCTTCCTTTTCCTCTTCGTGGATGCAACTTCCTCCACGACTTCCACCGTCATCCCCACCACGGTGGGGGATCGGTAGGAACCTTACTTTCCTGTTCCAGGATCTTGTCACGACACTGGGGACAGTTTTTCCTGATACGGTCTGGCTCCAGGCACGAGTGATAGTTTTGGGGATGTCCCTCAAGTATCACCGGATGCCTGCAGCCAGCCATTTTAAGGAAATCTGGCGTTGTGAGTGTTTATTGAGCAAAAACACCTAAAGTTCCACAAAGCTCCACCTGAGGATGGTAGCGAACCTTCCTGCATTTCTTCTCTACAACTTTCTCTCTTCCTTTCTGTTTCTGTTGTACCTGTATTTCAAAGGGCCATCCTTGTAACACTCTGTCATGCCGAATCTCTCACTCTGATCTACGTTAAGGGTACACGTGTCTATGAAGTGCTCAGCCACTTGCACGTTAATTTCACGAGCAGGCTGTTCAGTTGATCGGATAAGCTGGAACCCTCGACGTCGTAACCGACAGTGTGCCAACCAACGGTCGATGCGTTTTCATATAGTGTTGCGTCATTGCGCAGCTCAATTGCTAATTTGTCGTAATTTGTTCTCCTTAAGGATAGGAAGAAAAGGCATTTAGATTGTAGGTTTTGTTAGTTGCGGAACTGGGATTTTGTGAATTTGTGTGTTGGAGCGTGCATTTAGGATGTTAAATATGGTTCGTTTAAGTCTAACTAGTTTACTGTTGATTTCGGGGTTGTTTGAGGGAAATATGGGACGGGTTGTCAAGGTGGTAAGAGGGAAACCTAGAAGTGGAAGGAGGAAGAGGGTAATAGTAGGAGGAAACAGAATGTGGAGGGCAGAAGGAGGAGGAAGAGTTAAGAAGAAGAAGACAAGTGAGGAGGGGACTGGAGGTGATGATGACGACGATGGCGATGGTGTAGCAGAGGAGTGAGAAGATGGGTGCATTAGGGACGAAACTCATTCTAAATGCTAAGGTGTCCTGAAAAAGTTGTCAAGTCTGAGTTTGTCATTCAGATTTTGTGTTAAGATAACATAGGATGCCGGCTTAGAAGTTGGAGTTCTGCCGGTATTACAGAGTCAGTCAAGTCTGTGACAAGCGTCTATGTAGCAGTAGCAGCAGCTGTAGTAGTAGTAGTAGTAGTAGTAGTAGTAGTAGTAGTAGTAGTAGTAGTAGTAGTAGCAGCAGCAACAGCAGCAGTAGTAGTTGTGATGGTATCAGCCGCCTCAGCAGCACTGGTAGCGGTGGTTGTTGTGAAGGGTGTTGTTTAAGGCCGGAACAATGCGAGAAGCTAGTAACTAATCAACAAAAGGGAAAAAATAGAAGAAATTTGTAGGCAACATTATATAAAATTGTGTGGAAATGTTTTTTTTTCTGTCTGTGCGCATGTTCACAACTTACAAATATGAAGACAGATAGGAATTACGAACCAAAGAATTGGCCTAATGTGAAACCTACTACATACATAGTTACCGCTGTAAAATGCAGCTGAAACAAAAGGTATGCATTAACAGTAAAGTGATTTTTCAAACTTTACTGCTTGAAATATTTAATGAGTGCTAACGAGAGAATTCGTTAATTTGAATCAACTCAGAAGATATATTTATAGATGCATGGCAAAATATAAAACGTAAGACAAAACGGAGAAAATTACTTTTGAGATTAAATATACTAGAGTTACACCACTGATTGTTTTGTTTTTGTTTTTGTTTTTTAACATGATTCCCTAGAGTGAAGCCAAATGGTATGATAAGCATTTAATGGAAAAACAGACTATATGCTCAGTGAATAAACAGAAGGAAAAATAATGAGAATTAGAATAGAAAGAATGGAATAAAATAATTACAAAATGAGATAGGTTGCCATTATAGATAAAATAATTTCCTTCATTGCACTGACATGAAAATATTTCAATGATTAAATGGTGTGTTTTGAATTTATTTTGCAATTATTTTCTATTACATCTTCCTTTCATTTATTCTCTCATTCATTTATATTTTATATTTTAGGTTTTTCAATTAAGCATGAATAACCACAGAGGCAAATTAGTTAAAGTATGTTTAATTCAGAGATTCCATGTAGAAATTTTGAAGAAAGCAGTTTACGAAATGATACTAATGTAATATGTATATATACATAATATGTATACATCAATGCACACAACTACGTACACCCACACAGGCTCAGATACACACAAATATACATACATATATACATACATACATACATACATAT
>NC_068983.1:130209379-130214666 GCF_001194135.2 Octopus bimaculoides | reverse complement strand
ATATATATATATATATATATATACATACATTTATACGACGGGCCTCTTTCAGTTTCCGTCTACCAAATCCACTCACAAGGCTTTGGTCGGCCTGCGGCTATAGTAGAAGACATATGTCCAAGGTGCCACGCAGCAGTGGGAATGAACCCGGAACCATGTGGTTGGTAAGCAAGCTACTTACCACACAGTCACTCCTGCGCCTTATGTATGTATATATATATATATATATATATACATTGTCAATTTGTGGATGTAATATCCTCCTTAGAGATTATATAACCCAGAGATCAACTGGTGTTATCAATGATATATTGGGAGAAATTTCTCAACATATAGAGATAAACAGTCTAATTCATATTTATTAATATATGAAATCGGAGAAGAAATATTGGGGATACGTATTTCATTTGGTACACAATAAGAACATAGTATATTCTCAATAGAAAGAAAATTTAAAGGAACATAAATTAACATAAAATAAGCATAAAAAAGTGCCTATACATGTTTCAATGTGGTCACTAGGTAAACAGGGCTTCGGATCTGCACGGTTCGAAACGTGTTAGGAGTTGTAGATGTAAGAAAAAAAAACACACAATGCGACCAGATATCTTCGGGGCAGCCACGTGCAAAATGTAAATGTTTACACATTTTTCCAGAGGAATTCAGATTGGTGGCAAAAAACGTATAAGATAAGATAGATGAGGATTAGATATTCATGTAAGTATCCAAGCAATGTAAAAATTAAGTTGTAAGAAAGGGAAGAGATGTCGTCAAGGAAGTAATATGGGGAGATATTAGCTAATCAAAACATGCTAAAAAGCTATTAGGGATTTGAAAAATAGACGGTCATGGGTTTGAAGGATATTATATAATAATTTGAAAAATATATAGACGGTTATGTTTTGTGAGGGGACATTATGTAAGTAGGTTAATATATTGTGACGACGTTAAGTAAATAGATTGAATTAAAGAGAAGAAAATAGTGATACACAATAAGAAGAGATAAGAAACATAACAAAAATATAGAAAGAAATAAATTTGCTCAGGGAAAAGATAACGAAATGAACATTAAATTGAGGAATTTTAGTTAAATGAAAGCAGCTAGAAAAAGCAGTAAGTGATTAGGGATATACAATATAAAATATGTATATGGATTATAATATGTTCAATTCATATCTAAGAAAAACTAGGTTATATTGTATACCTTGATAATTATAATGTAGGAATTTAATCATGGTTCACTCGGTAAGATGCTTGTATTTTCACTGGTTAAGATCAATTAATAGTGTAGGGTATATATGTAAAATATAATTTAAAGATACAAATTCTCCATTCGATTATGATGAAAATCTTTCGTTATTTATTCTAACGAAAGATTATCATTCTTATTATTATTGTCATTATCTTATTATCATCATTATCATTATTATGCAGCATTTCAATACACTAACAGATACATTCAATTATGTAGAAAAAAATTATTAGATGGATAAAAATAATTGTATTATACTTATTCCTATGAGGAAATTAAAGATTCGTAAAAATATGAAGTAGTTCTAAAACATCATAACTGCTTATTCTGAAAAACAAAGAACAACAGGTTATCTCCCTTTGTTTATCTGTGGGAATAAATTAAGATTAATTGAGAGATAAAAATTTAGAAAGAGATACGTGGGAGATACAGAGAAAAATAATATTTGTTTTGCAAGCCAAGCATACTGAAACTATGAGTACATATTTTCTGTATGATATATATATATATATATATATATGTATATATACGTGCAATTTTATGTACATATATGAGCCAACTTAGAAACTCAAATGTTATTCATGTTATCGTATAAGAATATTATCAAGAATATAATGGAATAGTAAAAATATATTTAATAGTAGAGTCTTGCATTATCATAGTGGTAGTAGAAGCAATATCTTCAAATAGGGGAATAATGTTAGTGTTGGTACATATGATTATATGAAATGTACATATATTATAATACACAAATTATGAGTATCAATTGTGTGGATGGTATAGATATATGTATACATGCAATTTTACGTACAAATGTTAGTGAACCTACAATATATAGATACATGCAGAGTTTCTTACATTCTTGATATTACACAAATAGAAATAATCTCTCTCCAGCTAAGAACACAAATATTATCCAAACAAACACAAATGCCACACATATTATATCAAGAAAACACATGAACAGTGATAAAAACATACCTAACACATCTAATACGTACTTAAATGATATTTGCGATTGTAAGATTAAAGAAAAATGTAAATTTAATAATTATTGTAAGCGAAAATTCCTAATGTACCAGGCAACTGTTGAAGCGGAGTATTCTTGCTCATTATCATTATTCTGATATTTTAATATTATTTTGTTGCAGATTTTTTAATGAACAAGCTTCGAATTTACAAGGAAAATGGAGAAAACTGAGTTTCAGGCTGTCATAATGTACCTTCATTTGAAATGCACGACTCCATCAGAAATCCATGAAGATATGGTGAGAACCTTAACAGACAATGCTCCTTCATATGCAACAGTCAAACGCTGGGTAAATGAATTCAAGCGTGTTATTCCGTCAACTCAAAATCAAGCACGATGTGTGTAGAGACAGGGCTAAGTTACGTGCGGTAGGCAGAGAAGGTATTAAAGTTGCCGGATGGGCCCGTCTTGTGGAGAGTCAGAGAGTCGGAGAGTCGGAGAGGCAGACAAGCCTCTATACAGTCTTTAAATAACGAGCAGTTGTGTATGATCAAATGACAGGAGGAGATGCAAAAGGCTTTTCACCAATATTTCGCCCTGTTGTTTGGGACGATCGAGGTGCTGGAACGTGGGTAGTCCTTAAGTACTTTCTAGCCGGCGAACTGCGACAATCAGCGCGGGAAGCTGAATGCTGTGAAGGGCCGATTCCAGCTGCGGAGAT
This sequence comes from Octopus bimaculoides, assembly GCF_001194135.2. Lineage (NCBI taxonomy): Eukaryota > Metazoa > Mollusca > Cephalopoda > Octopoda > Octopodidae > Octopus > Octopus bimaculoides. The sequence goes on along the minus strand of NC_068983.1, from coordinate 130,211,723 downwards.
CGAGGAGATGCTGGCTGAATGCGCCAGGGACAAGTCACCCTTTCGTCATCCAGCAACACTGGATTCTGTTCCCCATCTGACAGTCTCACTTTTATTACGCCTTTCATTTTTGCAATTTGGTTTTCTATTCCAACATTTTCTCATTCATCACTACCAGTCTTTCATGTTTTCCTTCGAGTGGCTTTCTCTCTTCATTTTCTGTCGTTAGTGCTGGCATTTCTTTTCCGCTCTGTTGCTCGTCTTCCAGTTCCTTCTGGCCTTCCTCTTCCTTCCTTGTTGAAGGCTGTTTCCTGTGTTCGATCTCCCATTGCTTCATTTTTTTCTTTTTTCCCCTTCTCTCCGTTTTGCATAATATTCAACAATTCAACAGTACATCAACTCAAGAATTCTGTAATTCAACACTACATTAACTCAACAATTCCGTAATTCAACAATTCAGAAATTCAAATAAAAAGACGCAACTGACAACTGTGAGAATCACCAGCTTGTTTCTATATTATGATAAAGATGATCGCTACATAGAGCATTAGAAGACATTACAAACATTTAGACAAGCATGGTGAGTTTATATAAAAATGATAAATTCTATGTACAGATATAATTTTACAAAAAACTTATGTTGACTTGTTTGTAGAATTATGGCTGGGTGACCAGCGACTACACCATGCTCTTACTATGGGTGCAAATAAGTACGGACAGTTACTCCCAACTTCCTTGCAAAATCCTTCCATCTTTTCTCATATACGCTTCTCGACAAGTGCATCCTCTCCAGCCCTATCTTGCGCTTCAGGCGGTACCTGAAGTATAACAGCAGTTCAGTGCAGGAGATGAAGGATCCTGTCTTGATTCCTTGCATTCTTGTTCTCCATGCACCCTCTTTCATTACTGCGACTGTACACAGAAAAGATGCTTCACCTTCTTTAGATAGTTCAGTGGGCAGTATAATATCTATCACAGACTCAGCTGATAACTGAGCTCTTCATAGGTGTGAGAGCACGTGTTCTACGTAAATTGACAATTCCGAAAACTGGGCGACACTGTAAAATAGCGTGCGGCACAGTTTCCTTGTCCCGCCCGCACCTTGGACATTTCGCTGGCACTGATAATCTATGCCTGGACAATTTCTCGCAGACAGGTAGCGCATTCCTAAAACACTGCCAGGTCAGGGATCCTTAGTAATTATCAAATACCCTGTCCTGAATGGGTTCTGAAACAGTTTGGCTAGCTTGTTCTCACCGAGCCCCTGAATCTCTCCTCGGACGTCATCACTCTTATGCTCTACCAACCCTTTATAAAATGCAGAGGTAGTATTTCCGCTGCCGGCCTTGCCCGCCTTGTGGATTAGCGCAAGTACCTGCCTACATTCCATTTGTCATTCAATCATGTTCTGTCTTTTTATCAAACCGAGTGTAAATTCCTGAAAGGAGGTTGGTCGTGGAAATAATTCCCCTGCGAGCGAATTCCACACCTGACCACCAGCCATGTAGAGCCAGAGATGCCTTAGCCTCAGTGCCTGTCTGCTCATCAATAACCACACTTTTGCGGTTGTTGGCAGCATACGGAGCGCCTCACAAGTGGTTTTCCACTCCACAAAATGTGGCAGAGAATTTGTCTCCACTTGCATAGCCACGAATCGCGGCAAGGGAAAACGGTCAGACGGTAGGTGATAACAGATGCAATAAACGTCTGCACCACCTCCGCTCTCCCATTCAGGGACTGCGCCCTTCTGACCAGATCCGAGTTAGAGCTTCCACCCTGTCTTTCATCTCCAACATGCCAACATGCATAGTCACGAACCGGGGCAAGGGACAAAGGTCTGACGGTAGGTGATAACAGACGCAATAAACGTCTGCACCACCTCCACCCTCCCTTTCAGGGACAGCACTCTTCCACACTGTCTGTCACCTCACTCCAATTCTTCTCCGTCTGTTTGTCTGGACCGAAGCAAATTCCAAGCAACTTAACAAGTTTTCTCGGTCCCGCTCCGAGACGTAGCAGTGATTTCTTACAGTCTTTGCTTTTTTTGCCTTTTTTTGGGGAGGGGGGGATCGTTCACTTTCTTTTTCTGATAAACTTTTTAACAGTCTATTTTCCTCTTTTTTTTATGAAGCACAAATTTTAAATACTTGCTTTTAAATGTTCATAAAGGGTTCCAAATCCCACGAGCGGTGGGAGCTCGACAAACTCGACCTCAACCCACAGCGGGTCTAAGCAACTTCCAAACATCTCTCTTAATTTCTCAAATCTCTCTCCATTCGTGACCACTCCTTCAGTGCTTTCCGGGCACCCTCACGGTGGCAGCCCCAATCGTATCACCGACTTATACTACACAATCCCCATTTCC
>NC_068983.1:130202660-130209274 GCF_001194135.2 Octopus bimaculoides | reverse complement strand
ATGATGTTCCCCTCTGTGTGCCCTCGTTCACCACCACATCTCCCTTCTTCAGAATCTCCTCCAGCTCCCCTTGATTGTCTGGGGAAGGGGAGCTCACCCGTTCCCCTCTCCTCCTCCTATCAACTAATGTGACGGACTCCTCCACCCATCTGTCTCCCCTATTGGTACCACCTCCTCGGCATTGTTTTTTTCACTTTTCTTCTCTTGTTAGTTTTCCTACTCGGGACATCTCGCCTTCATGTGCCCTTCCTCGCCGCATAGGAAGCATGTTGGTGGTCGTCCTTCCACTGTTATTCAAAGTCTGATGTCCTCCGGGAGTACTATTCCCTCCGCTACACCATGCAAGTCCTCCAAAGACAACTGCATGGTCATTTCGAGGCCATATCCCCAGCAATTGACCCTTTGGGCCCCCGTTATCTTGAGGATGTCCGCCCCCTCCCTCACATCGGGTGTCACGTCTGCCACAAGCCACTCTTCCTCGATTTCGGAAATCACTCCTCCAACCCTCACTCCGGCAACGCCTTTGCCACAGTACGGTGGAAGCAGTATCCATTTCGCTGTCCGCAACAGGTCCGTGGACTGATCTATGGCATCTTTCTCGTTGCCAAACACTTTCACCACCGTGCGATACCCTCCTCCACATGTGTAGAATTCCGTATGATCCATTGTCTCGTCACCGTAACCTTGCAGAAGCATGCTCAATCTCTCAGTAGCAGACTTCCAAATTCTAAAGCACTTTTTTTTTCTAACTTCTTGTCCATGCCAAAATAGCAGACTGCAGCATACATAGGATCAAAAAACTACAAATTTCAGAACTTGCAAAATAAACACAGTGATGTCAATCGGTACACTGTGTCATCAAATTCACTACTAGATCTCATTGAGCACGGAACCGCATACTGCCATCTCTTAGTGCGCTAGAAAACTAGCCCCGGAAATTTTTGATACATCCTCATGTATACAGACACACACACACACACACACACACACATATATATATATGCGTTATCAAATTAATATTAATGCATCGCATACTGACCTTTTGGGTTGCCGCCACTTCAAAATGTATAAGTTAATGATCGATGACTTCTATTTTGACTCTGCTAACATTTCTTGATTCTTGTCTAGTTTCTATGAAAATACACCCCTAAATGTTCACTGTCCACTGTCCGAAGTTTGGTACATCAGGAGAGAATGACTAAAAACAAATATTATGTATCACCTAGCATTTACGACGCTAAATAATCTGCATAAGCTAAATGCTTCCACAACCATCGCACAAGCATCTTCGTGTGCGGGACAATAACTTCCTTGGCTGAATTTAGTGAGAACACACGTTCACTTCGGTTCTATATTTCCTTTGAAAATCTATGTAATATTTGTCTATCAGTTATTGACTTTACTTAAGTATTTTCCTGATGGGGTGGGAATGAGTATTTAGAGATCTCACAATTCATGAGCAGTAATATACAAATTGGGTATATTAATCAAAGATACTAACTGTTTATATGCATGTGTATCTAGAGTAAAATGCGAGATGTCAGAATTGAAATCGTTAACGATAAACTGAATGTAGAATGTTTTAGAGATACACGCACAGATTTCGATAATTTATGGAAGATTTTATGGCCTTTCTGGTTTTACAAAGTGTACATGCATTCCAACAGGTTTTCTCAATTATGACTGTTTATAACTTGTTCGAAACAAAGAAAACAGTTTGAAAAACCAAACCAAATGCCTTATAGTCAACATAAATTTTGTATTCTACTAAAGCGGCAAATAATATATTTTAAAGCACTGAAATTCGGACAAATGCATTCTGCAATAGATGTTATGTATAGGTCACCAGATAAGCATCTGTCGATGAATCAAATAAGTCGCTGTTCTTTTGCTGGTATTGGCAACAAAATGAAGTTATGAAACCAGAATGCAGTTATGTGACTCACTGAAGTATTTTTCATTAGCTATCTTTATTTCTGACATTCAAATAAACTCGGCTACGACAATGTAAATGAAAAGAATTCTTTTGAACATAAACATACAAGATAAGTTCAAGAGGTACCAAAGTGAACCTAACAAGCAACTTCTTCCTCAAAATACGAATGTTAGAAGTATAGACAGTTTAGTTTTACTTTGGCTTATTTGAAATATAAAGCTACTTCATAATATTTATCAATTTATATAATTCATGTAACTTAAACTATCGAAAATATCCTCTCTTCCTTCTAATTCAGTAACTGTAGGCTATAACTAACAATTTCAGAAATTACATTTTTTTCAATCTACCCGAGAAAATGAGAACTTTTAGATGTTGTCAAATAGCAAAGTCACTGCTGAAGTTTCTAATAAAAAAGGTATGCAGAAAAGTGTGCCAGGGACGGTAGAATTACTTAGCAAAAGAGTGGGTTAGTGATGAAATTAATGTTAAGGTGTAAAAGTATATTTAACATTCCATCAGAATAGTTTCCGCCTATGATTCATTGGCTCGTGATTTTATCCACCTAACTCTATAATTTATACTGTATAAATTCAGTCCATGTAGGTGTTTTATGATTTCAAGAGGATGTGTTGAGCGGGGTAGAATCTTGGATGAATATATCTATACTTCACTACTGTTTGGAAAAATTCGTTTTACAGTTAGGTGTAGAGAAGTTATTTGCTGAGATTTATGTCATAAGCTTCTCATACCGAAGCACAATACTGCGAAAAACAAATAGTCTATTAAAAAAATACATGTGAGTTCTCCAAAGTTGCCTGCATCACAGCTAGTATTTCGTGTCCATTATTGATGATTACAACTGCTGGAAAATTAAATTGAGGTATAATTCAAGAGAGTTTAAGATAAGATTTAATTCACTTAAATTTTCTAGTGAGAAATGAGTCAGAGATAGCAGTCTACAAGATATTAAAATCAATAACAGCAGCAGGCAAAATCTACCGTCTCTGGTGGAAATTTAAGAATCTCTATTTTTTATTATAATAGCATGAAATTATCAGAGCAGAAATTGAGATGTTTCTATTGAATATACTGTTATCTACTTTGGTTCTTCAAATATATTTCTCCATTGCTATATTTTAATCATCATCGTATTTCACAATATCTTCTGTCTGGAGAACAATTTAAAAGCAATTTAAAGAAGTTTGAATTTACCTAGCGTTTCAGAGTAGTTTTGCTAACTGTAGAAGGAAATTCTCGGAACGAAAAGCAGGTTTTCAACATACATCATGTAGTAATTTATGATTTATGAATATAAACCACTTCTAAACTGAAAGTTGTAAAGCACTTACATTTAGTAAATATGACTGGGAAATGTCATATGCATGATGAAAAATATTTGGTGGATTTCATGTTGTGATTAATGATTTAATGATGATAATATTGTTGTTGTTGTTTGTGGTGGTGGTGGTGGTGACGGCAATGACGATGATGACGACAACGACGACGACGACGACGACGACGAGATGACGACGATGATGATGATGATGATAATGATGATGAAAATGACTACGATGAAGATGATGGTGATATTGTCGATGATGAATAAGTCTTCCTTGCCGTATCATGTATTTTATATTATATTATTGCTTATAAAGGACTGTTGGGTTGAAATGTTTTTTATATATGTATGAATGTGGGAATGAAACGAAGATGATATGAACATTTAAATATATATTAAAGAAACAACGATACACAAATAAGTTATGTTGAACCACCATCTTAATCAAACGTTCGATATATATCTTGAGATTCAAGGATATAAGAACGACTAGAATCATAGAAAACATATCCGGGAGTTGAGATGCTCTTTAGGCCCAAAGCTGAAAGGAATTACAGTGCAATCTAAAAAGGTTTCAGAAAGCTTCATTAAAATATCTGTCTAAATATTAGCGTATAGAGAGGCTTTTCATAATTCTTCTGTTGGCATTAAGGTACATTTTTAACGTCGACTAATCTTGTATGGTCTACAATGATGTCATTTTTATTAATGCTGATCTAGCTTAAGACAACTATATTTGATATCACTTAATAAGAATCGAGATATATATTTTTCTTTTATTCTTTTATATATGCATATAGATATACATACATACATGCATAATTTGTCCATTTTACGCACACACACGCGTACGCACACACGTATTATTTGTATGCGTGTGCCTGTTTGTATGTATGTATGTATATATAATGTGTATTTCAGTTTCAAATTGAAACACTCCTGCCTTTATTATCTGTGTTTTATGATCTATGCAAATTTGTAACAGATCAACGATCGATAATAGTGTAAAGAAAATAGTCATCTAGTTTATTATATACAGATTATAAAGAATCCATGATATTGACCGCCACATGTGTTTACGTTCTTTGTTTGTCACGAAAGTAATTTGTTCGATGTTTTTTGCATAAAACTACGTCAATCACAGCTCAGCCGAGCATGTAATATTTCCTGCAATGTCAAATTTAAGGCAGATGCTTACAACAAATGCACTGTAATAATCGTTTCGAGAGTATATCTAGAACCTTCTCAAAACATGTTATAAGTTTCTGATACATAACTGTTAAGATACGTTTCTCCATCCTGAGTTATAATTATACATTGTATGTGGAGATCAAACATGCTTTCCCCATACCTTCACCCATCATTGCTTTCGTACCATTCTCACCATTTGCCGATATTCGAAGAAGTGTAGTAGTGATATTGTAAATATTTGGTTTACTTCAACGGTCACCTATTACTCGTATTGTCCAACGATAATGTAAGCTGGTAAATTGCCATTTCAGTGAAGAACCACAAAGGAATTGATCATGGCTTATTGATATCCTTAATGAATTATGACCATGGTGACGATCAGTTCTGTAGAACATTTGTTCCACGTGTATAATTATTTGTATCAATAGACATCAGGAAAGAACTACACTGTCGCTCACAGTGGGATATTATTGAACCTCTCTTAACTCTTAAGCATTTCAACCGGCCATTTTTGGCTCAAATATTCCACATTTTTATCTTGAAACCATCCTAATTTGGACTACCACACCTAACCTTCAATGACATTCTAAAAATCGATAATCACATTTTCGAAATCATGAAGCTACAAGGTAATGAATGATTAATTCAGATAAGAATTACATTTGATAGAGTAATCTGAATGGTAAAAAGTTAAACCACACCTCCTTACGTCGAGACATGGGAAACATTTGCCTCACTTAGTGTGATCCTGAAGGCAAGCTCCTCATATAAGTTAGGCTGGTCGTGAATCTTAGTCTCTGTTCATTAGTCAAGAATGTCCAGCAACAACAAAAATACATCGCATCATTAGTCAAGAATGAATGTCCAGCAACAACAACAACAACAACAACAACAACAGCAACAACAAATACATCACATCAGCGAGATCACAGGATCACTAGCACGCTGGGCAAAATGCTTAGCAGCATTTCGCCCCCTTTTTAAGCTCCGGGTTCAAATTCCACTAGAGCCGGCTTTGATTTTTATCCTTTCGAGGCAGATAAAATAAGTACCAGTTCACCACTGGTGTCAACTTATCCCTCCGCCGAACTTGATATTAGTGTGCAGATTTTGAAACCAATATGTCATTAAATCAGAATTCTAGAATCATGCCATACTCCAAGCCATCATCCTTAATGCAGATTGCTTGCCAAGAAAACAAAGCAGTAAATGAATATCGCGATGTTCAGAGTAACTTGTGGAATATTGAATGTTTTTGCATTAGAACAATATACAAATTCCAAACAGAGCAAGCGGAATTCCTTCTGCTATCTTAATTGGAAGCATAATAAAAATCTGATGCCTTTGAAGTATGGCTATGATGTGCTTCTAAGCACGTGATTTAATTTGAATAAAGAAATCTTAATATCGTGAAAAATACATCGTCCTCGTTTCAATAATTCATGGATAACTTGACTGCCACTTCAAGGCACAAAAACACATGCATTTCCAATAAATAAATAAATAAATATAAATAAAACAGTAAAAACTAAAATCTTAGCATGAGTTTTGTTTGAGTCATCACTTCTAATTTCTCATCCTATTTATATGATTTAATGCTAATTAAGGATGTATTTTTAGTAAATATTAAAAATTCTCAGTTATAAACATTTAATAATTTTTGGAAATATTGTGAAACACACAGCGTAATTTTTGGTTATGTATCATCATGATAATAATTTATATTAATAATTATTACTCTGCATGATTAATTCTATTTTTAATGAATCAAGACGAATATTAATTAAATGGATTCAAGAATCTAAGGCTTTTCTGCATTTATTTCCTTAAAATATTCCTTCGTTACAAATGAATATCATTAAATATAGAGTTATTCCCTTATCATCATAAGCACAGCCATATATCGTGTATGCATAGGCCTCGGCTTTGCAATCAGTGTCAATCGGTGTTCCACTTTAAGATTGCACATATTTTGAGATTTTTATATACATATCATTAAATCCTAGATATTACGAAATGATATACGCACGAATACATGAATTCTTCTTATCTGAAATATGTGTGTTTGCAAGCGTATACACATGTATGTAAGCAGAAATGAAGCACACACATCTATATATATATATATGTATATATATATATATA
>NC_068983.1:130201438-130201947 GCF_001194135.2 Octopus bimaculoides | reverse complement strand
CAGTAGGTGTTTGGCTATTCTTAGAAATGATGCCAAATCTATTTTTAGAAATGATGACATTTGAGAGATTTTTTTGTGTTTTAGTTATAGGGATAAGATTTTTAAACCCCAAGTAAAATAAATTTAATCATTGTTTGTTAAGAGTGGGTTTGAATTTGTTAATAAAGTCCTTTTCTTTACATTTTCTCTCAATTTCATTCCGGTTGTAAAGTTTATGGAATGGAAATATAATAAAAGTTTGATGACCACATGTTGCCAGATGGTTACTCAGTGGTATTTGGCGGACTTCTGGGTTTAACGTACGTTGGCCAGACAGGTAATGCACTATCGGAACGCTCACGGGTGCATCGACAACAGATAAGAATAAGTCCTGGGATCGATTTGCTCGACTAAAGTCGATGCCCCAGCATGACTGCGGTCAAGTGACTGAAGCAAACGAATAAAAGATTAAAAGAACATCTATTTACACAGTTATATATGTGTATTAATGTGTGTATATATATATATAT
>NC_068983.1:130198203-130198686 GCF_001194135.2 Octopus bimaculoides | reverse complement strand
ATATATATATATATATATATATATACATATATATATATGTATGTATGTACGTATGTATCTATGTATATAGATATTCTTTTACTTGACTCTCAGTCATATCGACCCCAGAACTTATTCTTTGTAAACATACAACTTATGCTATCGTTCACTTTAGCGGAACCGCTAGTTTACGGCACGTACTTACACGAACATCGGTTGTCAACCGATAGTGGGAATTTAAACACAGACACACGGATACTTACATACAGCTGTTTTTCTATGTGTTCGTTCCGTAGTCTGTAGGTGATTGTTCAAACGCCCTGTACCCTGATATGCATCTATATACACATGTAGATGTAAGTATGTACATATATGTGTGTATACATGCATATATGTTCTTTGTATTATATATATATGTGTTTGTTTACTTTCATTGTAAAGTTATATATATATATATATATATACATATATATATATATATATATATATATACACACACACACA
>NC_068983.1:130196641-130197248 GCF_001194135.2 Octopus bimaculoides | reverse complement strand
GCAATATACTACACTTTATCGTGCAGTTACTGTTAATACTTCATTTAGAGAATTAACATTGCTTATATATATATATATATATATATATATTTAAAAATTTAAGGAATGGAGAACACGCATGTTATAATTGCATACTTTATTCCTACATATGTTTCAAAGGATTACAAACTATGTGATCCATAGGGATCTGTGGTGTTAACATTGTAGCCTTCTCTTCAGGGAATGCATGGGAATCATTTTAAACGTAAGACATTATGACCGAGTATGAAAACAATAGATGGATAAGGTTATGACGTGATTCATTTGAAAAAAACCGTTAGGGAACTGGACGCTACCGGATAGTGGGTTGGACAACACATACATATAAATGTATAAACATACATGCATACATATACACATATACACATAAACACACATATATACATATATATATCCACATGTATAAATAGAGACACATACACATGCATAGACATACATGTACACAAACACATACGTAAACACACGCATGCACATACATACATACATACAAATACATATATATATATAAGAAAAAGAACTCAAATGTTTTCATATATACATACATACATATACACACACATATATATAT
>NC_068983.1:130192897-130193516 GCF_001194135.2 Octopus bimaculoides | reverse complement strand
TATATATATATATATATATATATGTATGTACATATGAAAACATTTGAGTTCTTTTTCTTTTATATATGTATTTGTATGCATGTATGTATGTATGTATGTGCATGTGTGTGTTTACGTATGTGTTTGCGTACATGTATATATATGTATATGTGTATATGTAATTATGTATGCATGTATGTTTATACATTTATATGTATGTGTTGTCCAACCCACCATCCGGTAGCGTCTGATTCTCTAACGTTTTTTTTCAAATGAATCACGTCATAACCTTATCCATATATTGTTTTCATACTCGGTCATAATGTCTTACGTTTAAGATGATTCCCATGCAGTCCCTGAAGAGAAGGTTACAATTTTAACACCACAGATCACTATGGATCACATAGGTTGTAATCCTTTGAAACATATGTAGGAATAAAGTATGCAATTATAACTTGCGTTTTCTTCATTCCTTAAATTTTTAAATATACTCAAATACCCAAAATTTCAAGGAGTTCCTGCCTTAAAAACAGGAACTACACCACAGTTATTTTGTGTTCTTTGCTACATTGGTTTCTATTAACCCATTTATTCTATCCGAAGAATTTTTATTCATTAAGAATGGAGAAATACACATAAT
>NC_068983.1:130179653-130192283 GCF_001194135.2 Octopus bimaculoides | reverse complement strand
GATCTGTAACACGAACGGCCCGGGGTTTCAGGGTTATTTCCCTTCGTCGACGTTCGATAGCCACTGATCTTTGATGAGAGAGATAAAATCCTGGCAATCTTATATCTACTTTTCCAGTGTATCGATAAGCCAGCTGGTGGAGATGTCCTCCTGGGGCTAAAAGCAACAGTAACATCCACCCCTAGGGGTCAGCCACACTTAAGTGGCAATATACTACACTTTATCGTGCAGTTACTGTTAATACTTCATTTAGAGAATTAACTTTGCTATATATATATATATATATATATATATATATATATATATATATATATATTAAACAATAGGGTTAAAAATTTGATATTAATTAATATCAATTTAATACTAGGTAACTTACACATTAAAAGAATCAGGGAGATTCAGAGAAATGTCTGAGATCTCAAGGCTTATTGTATATGTACATATAAAAATATATCAGAATATCTATAAATGAGGCCACTAGGTGGATTTCTAATATGCTAGAAGAAGATTACATGTCATGTGTCTTCTAAGACCGAATAATTCTCAAAGGGAATTCAGCGAAACAATAAAAACGTAAAGCGGGCAAAACCAGTGAAAACCGTATACACGTGCTTTCCTTGTGTCGTACAACTTAGTATGCGATTCTCTGAATTTTATCTATCCAACGATCTGTACTGATGAGAATCTGATATTTTCGGTAAGAAAATGTTAATTTCGAAGCATATGTTTACAGATTATTGTACTTTTGTGTAATTTTCACACACACAAACACACGCGCATATATACCTACGCAACACGTATGTATACATGCACATACATATAATGTAATATTATATGTAAGATAAATACATGCATACATGTATGTATCTATCTATTTATATCCATCTATCTCTCTCTCTTTCTCTCTCTCTCTCTCTCTCTCTCTCTCTCTCTCTATATATATATATATATATATATATATATATATATATATATATTCATCTATAGATATATGTATGGAGTAGGCTGTATATAGCATCGAAAGTGTTTACTTTTCTACAAAGCAGCGTGCTATTCCACGTATATTACATCTCTCTCTAAAGCATGTGACCCCTTCATTTACTTACGGATTTGGAGTATGGTGTAACATAAGTTCACGTAAAAGTTGCAAGAATACAGTGCATGTTACTCATAAACATGCTCACACCATTAGTCAAACATTCAAGTAGAATCTATTTTGATCTATGACATCAGTGAAACAACTAATATGAATCTACTGTGGTTTAATGGAAGCAGCTTCTTCTGCCTTAAGAGACGAATCCAAATGTAACTATTACTAACTGGCCTCCCGAGAATCTTGCTGGCGAGCACGAAACTAGAAAAGGAACGACTAATTTTGTTCCTATAGGATGGATTTCACGCAAATATAGCTTAGTAGCTCGTATTGTTTACATCGTTTTTCCCAAAACTACATGTCTAAGGAATAAAAGAATATTATTATGAAGTAATGCTACTATTTCTAGTTGGAATTTACCATCATATCATTGCTAACACTAAAACCTACGTTAGCAACAAAAAAGACCCAATGAAAATCTTATTAATTTTGAGCAGGTATACATCTGCATTTGCTTTACCAATATATGTTTTATTTTATTTTAGCAGAGGAATAAAGGAAACCAGACATCATGTCATCATTTGCATCTGTAAACTCACACCATCTAATTTGCTACCAAAAGACTTAGCTTTTTACACATACAAATCTTATGTTTATTTAACAGATATTTCTTGCAGCAAGTTTCTGCATTTCATTAAACAAGAGTTTTTTTTTCTTTTCAGTATGAATGACACTTGCACTGCTGTATTCATTGAGCGCAGGTAACTGTATTATTTACTTAAGGTGGTAAAGTTAAATAGCTTTTTGTTCCTGATGTACTAAATATTTATTGACCACTATGTGTATGCACAATTATCCTCAGGGAAATGAATTGAAATGGTTTTATCTCACATGAACGTTTATAGGTAAAGACAGGTTTAAATATTTGAAATACGCACTTCAGTAACTTTCTGTTCTTTCTGCATTATAAAACGCTGGAGGTTAATTTAAATAAGTTTGGTGGCTTTTAAATAGTTTCTCGTCAATAATAGGCAGTAACACTTTTCTTCCTTCAAAGGAAACAATGTTCCGCTATTGCTAATTTTTCTATATTTACATTTATTGAAACACACCTCGTATATGAGATAAAATAACATGGCATATTCTAATAAAAAACATCCTTTTTAATTCTTATCCGATAACAATATTTTAATATATTGTTTACATATTAAAAATTCACATTCATTTAAAACTTATTTATTTTGTTGCATAATAATATATTATGAATAAAGATTATAATAATTGTTTAATCTATTGCATATTTGAACTTAATTAAAGTAGATTTTTTTATCATAACCCCTGAGAAATTTATAGTATTTACTTAAACAATGCAATGTATTATTTACGTTATATACGCTTGAATATAATGAAATTAAATACAATTAATTTTTTTTAGAGGGAATGAATATTTACAAAATGTATATATGAAACTCTAGGATTTCAATTCTTCGTAAAGTTTTACCAATTGTACCATAGATAGAACTAGCAATGCATCCCGGCGTTGCCCGGGTGTTATGTCCTTTGTTTCTTTTTATGGGCAGAATCAGCACACGTTGTGCATGAAGCAAACAACACTTCTTTATACACATGTTTTTCGCGCATTTTGTGATGATCAATGCTGAAATTGTTGACACCAAAGACATGTAGTATGCCAGCTTATATTAGAATGAAATACTAACATTGCCCCTCCCCCAAATGACCTGGACATACGGATTAAAAGAATTGGATGACATATTGCAGTAAGTAAGTGCATGGAAAGAAAGATGTTTCATTGTAAAAAGCACCATCTCTGTAATGTTTGAGCAGACTTCACACTTCAACACATGTTAAGTGAATCGGACAATGTTTCTGGGTAAACTACGTTTTGCTTAAGTCCAGTGTTGGATAAACTATGTTTTGCGTAAGTTCAGTGTTCAATTTAACACACAATCAAACTTTTAAACATTAGCTAGTTTCTTAAACTTCATAAATGCGAAACAACATACAAGGCAAAACAGAAACAACTAGTTCCGCATCATTAGAAGCTTAAATGAAGTGCACTGAAGGAATTTCTTTTTACGTCTTAAGATTGGCTTGAAATTTTTGCACCAGGCGGCAAGCAATTTCGGTGGAGGTGATAAGTCGAATACATCCCAGTTTCCAAATATGCCGCCAGCCATTTTGCCTGGCCTGCTAACGATTCTGCCAGCTTGCCGCCAACATACTTCTTATAATACCTAGATTTGTTTTTATGGTATATAATGTAATACTCCAAATGCTATAATTAAATTGATTGATTCACATGAATGCATGCCCATATGAAGACACACACACGTATACATGTATATGTACATATATAGCAAACATTCAAGGACCATGATTTTAGTAAAAAAAAATGTCTTGAAAGAACGTGACATGGATTAAATGCAGAACGAACCATATCCTAAAATCAAAACCAGTCCAGATAATTAGTTTTGATTTGATTGCACATCAAAGAATTGCATCGGATAATAAGAGTTTCTATACAGAGACATTTATTATTGAAACAAAAGCATCAAATAAAAGATGTGCGTTTCGTAATCTTACGGAACTGAGTAAATGATGATATCGATAAAAAGATTACAATAAGAACATACGTAAATATATTTTTGTACATATGTATCTACATCTGTGTGTGTATTTGTATGTACGTATTTGCGTGTGTTTGTGTGTGTATACACACACACACACACACACACACACATGTCTGTACCGAACTACATGTACGTATAAATAGACTAAATAAATGTTTTATTTTACTCTTTTACTCTTCTAATCACACATAATAAACCGTCTTTAAAAGATTCCTGCTTTCATATGCGTTCCTTAAATGTGAAAGGAAGTAGAAATGAATCTGATGATGAATAGCTGAAGAAATCTTGATTTCCCTGTTACAGTGCAACAGCAATCATGTTTGATCATAGGATAACGGGGAGAAGAGAATGAAAAAGACCAAAATTAATTTGATAAATTTCGACTGCTTAACCTGATTTGAGAGTTGTTTTATGTTTTACTTGTCCATAAAGTAAGAACAAAGGATGGCATCAACTTTTGATCTCATCATTCAATTATTTTACCTTTAACTCTATAGTGTAGGTACATGCGAGCATCTCAATGTTTTACATGTACATGATGCGAGGTGAATTCGTATCAAACTATCTATAGCTATTAATGTATCTCTTTACGTACGCTGCCAATACATAGTGAGTTATTTTTGTGTGTTGAGCGAAACATATTTACAGAGTTGTGTAGAAAGGTGCATAGAGTCAGATATACATTTACATGAATATATATGTGTATTTGTGCGCTGTGTGTGTGAGTGTATATGTGTGTGTGTTTAGCTCTGAGTACCTATGAATAAGAGTGTGTATCTTCCTGTCTATGAATTTACAATACCGCAATCAATATAGGTTCAAACTGTCTAGCGTTTTGTTCTACATGGAGTTTATATTTCTATAAATGTAAGATAATATACAATTACTGCTTCATGAAATCTCTGAAGTATCTTAGGCTGTATCGGAAAAACTGAAGAAGAGAATTATTTACATGTGTGCAGGTGTTTATATATATAAATACACATATACGTAAATGTGTGTATTTTTGTATGACTCCGCATGTAGCTTGCTGAAAAGAGGGTATTCATTTGTGTGAGATTATTTGTCCATGATTGCATGTATATATTAGTGTTGTGTGTACATGTATGTGTGTCTGCACATATATTGGTGTGTGCATTTCTGTAATATATTAAATATAATTAAATTCACTTTCATGCTTAAAACATATACCATGTAATATCACCCAATCATCTATGCTTTACCATTCCATATTCAATCATTTCACATTCTCCAATTGCAATATACATTTTGGCTTGTATGTAAATTTATGTCAAGATCTTGCACACGCAGAGAGAAATACAGGGCACACAGACGCACACGTGCACATATTTTAGTTGACCTCTCAATACCCGTCGGGCCTTTCGTATTGCAGGTTTCTTGTATCAGCAACATAAACATTGATCGAATTAATAGCTGAAAATCGTTTATAATATATTCAGACAACATCATTTTTTATTCAGCTCCTTGTTTGTTTATTAGGTATTCCAAGCAATATATTTATTGAATTTTTTTAATACAATTCTAATAATTTGTATATTATCCTAATTCTTTACTAGATAAATTAATTTGTGTGTATTTTCACGCTTCTGCGAATAATTAAGCTCCTATCACATATGCTACTATATTACTAATTTTATCTCTTCCTTGCATTGCTTTGTATTTCACTAAACCCCAAAATTCATTTATTTGATTTTTTTTCTATCTATCCAATTATAACAGTAATTTCCTATTTCTTTCTTTCTTTCTTTTTTTTGCTCTATCTCATTAAAAAACATCCTGTGAATTCAATGGAGTTCAATCTTTATCTTTCAAACTACAATACTTCTACCGACATGCTATCTCGCTCCATGAAATGATTTCAATTTAATAAGAATTCCCTTTCTCCTTCATCTATGTTAAGAAATCCCATGCGTTCCTACAGTTGTAAATTACATTATCTGAACCAAAATCTTTGGTGGTGCAAGAAAAAAACTCGTATAGAATGTATGCAATGAAAACACAGCATGCAATAAATGTTTAACATATATAAACGGAAACATATACCACTTCTAATTTTAGTTCACTTCTTTTGTTCGTGTTTATGAGAAAAGTTTTAAGATCAAATAATTCTCAAGAATCTTCTACATAAAATAATTACTTCTGGGGAAGAGTCCTTGGTCTAAGATAACATACAAAGATGGCTTTCATATCTTCAAAGCTTTAAAAAATTCCGTTTTTAAGATCATCATGGAGAGGCAAAAATATCTTCAATATACATTTTGAAATGAACTGCATTATAATTATAAGTTGAAGCAAAATGCAGAGCAAAGACAATCCATATGAATGTATGATACTTGTATTTAACATTTTAAAGAAGTATATTTCTTACTAGTCTTAGGCTTGTCTTATTAGCCGCCACTCAGTAGTACATGAAAGAAAGCAAGTTAGCAATAGACACATGAAAGGATATATGAGTCTTCATTTTGCCAAATATTATCTTGATGTTTTGAGGAGAAAGTATCTCTGACACAAGACCAAATACCAGGATTCTCTAATGCAGTTAACAGGAAATAAATATTTATAGAATATAATAAAAAACTAGGCATCATCAAGGGAACTAACTTATCAGATACGATGTGCACATGTAAATAAACAATGACATGTCAATAAGCAACGTTGTGGCTTGTACCATTTTGTTTGAATATTTCATTATTTGATTAACATCAAATATTGTGATTTGATGAATATTTGAGCGTTCTTGTTTATCATTTAGAAATATATTCTGAGGCATCGTCTTCTAGATTACATTTCCTTTTTTTTTTTCTTCAGACATAAAAAAACTATTTTATTTGCAATTCACTCACAACAACTAGCTTCAACTGATGCTCATATACTAAAGTATGGACTACTGTGAACATGACAAGTAATAACTCGCTAGTCTGACATAAAAACACAATACTATAAACACTATATTATTGAATTGAGGCATATGTTCTTTCGTTTGAACATTTTGCAATTCGCATGCAGAGAAAAGAATTGTTTTGCCGTGTAACTGTAATTGATATTTCTAAATATATACGCAAAATACGTCTACTAGATATCGTTTTCGTTTGGATTACAGCAAAACTTAAATTATATTAGAAAATTCCTACTAACCTTATGATATACATTTGCCCTATTACGCTGATTTAGTTTCACTGTCTAACAGATCTAGGATCTCATAAATATTCATTATATATCTGCACGACCTTTGAATCTTCTTTCCATCAGTCTATTTATTACTACTAACCCCAAACGCAAATCTGCAACTGACAGAGCAGCATATTAAATCGCATTATTTAAATCCCATTCTTGTCTCTCGGTAATGTCACTTACTCTTGGATACTGACCTCTCACATCCATCAAAGTTTACATTCAACATACTGAGAAAGCGTCTGTGAAATCGATATTCTTTCGATATCACACAACATAGATTTTCTTTGTATGTACGTACACACTTCCGTAAGAACGTATACATGTATGTATGTATGTATGTATGTATGTATGTATGTGTCTATGTATGTATGTATGTATGTATGTATGTATGTATGTATGTATGCATGCATGCATGCATCTATGTATGTATGTATGTATGCATGCATGCATGCATGTATGTATGTATGTATGTATGCATGCATGTAAGGGTGTATGACTCTCTTTCGGATTTGTTTTCCGTTGTAGAATTCCAGTTAGTAGCTAACAGGCCACAAAGCCGTTTGATTTAACTCATTTGTAGTTATCTGAATTGTTTAGTGTATAGATGTATGTATTGCATGTGTAGATAAACTTACATTCATGCATTGCATATGCATATCAATTTAGAATTTAATTGCATATGCTCAATAACTAATGTGCCTATGTTTAAACCAGAATATTTAAACGATAAGTTCCTGTAACGTTGCGCCACATTTCAATGAAATTGTAATTTATTCCATTTGAAAGTGATAGTAATCACTTCTGATGCTCTTCCTATGAAAATCTTACCATTTCTCGGATCTTAATGAAAACTCGTATAGCTTGCCCCACTTATCAGAATATGCGCAAATGAAAATCTATACCTTCGCATTGCTTCAACATATTCATTCTCCTTTTACTAATTTGCCAAAATATTTTCGTCGCTTTGAAACCGCGCCTTGATCCCTGACAAAATTCGGTGCTCACGGAATTTTGTCAATGATGATGTCGTGGTTTCAAAGCGACGAAAGTATTTTGGCAAATCAAATTTAAATCTTGAAGTGAATCTAACGGGTTTCGTATGTTTTTAAATGACTTATAAACACCTTCTACACTGCAATTGTTTATATATATATATATATTATTTATTTTACTTGTTTCAGTCATTTTACTGCAGCCATGTTGGAGCACCGCCTTTACTCAAACAAATCGATCCCAGAACTTATTCAAGCCTACTACATACTTTATCGGTCACTTTTACCGAACCGCTAAGTTACGAGGACGTAAACACACCACTATCGGTTGTCAAGCAATGGTGGGGAGACAAACACTGACACACACACAAATGTGTACATATACAGCGGTCTTTTTTTTCAGTTTCCCTCTACCAAATTCACTCATAAGGCTTTGATTGGTTCGCGGCTATAACAGAAGATACTTGCCCAAGGTGTAACGCAGTGGTACTGAACTCAGAAGCATGTAGTTGGGAAGCAAATGTCTTACCACATAATCCCCACTCCTACGCCTATATATATATATATATATATATATATATATATATATATATATATATTGTTTTTCATGTTGATAGAAATAAATATGTAAACAAAGTAATATAATGAAAAATTAATGGATATAGACTTCTATTTTGCCCCCAAGGGTAGCAACGTCGTGGGAGGGGGCAATACGATTCATAAAGCTCAGTGCTCAAATGGCACTTACTTTATCGACCTCTGAAGGATGATATGTAAACTAATAAATAAATAAAAATAGTAAAATGAAAACAAATGAACAGTCCGAATCGGCGGTCATTTGTTAGCATCTTATTGCGAAAGTAAGAAAGAGAGGGAAAACAGGAAAAGTGAGTGAGAGAGTGACAGAAAGACAGCGAAAAGAAAAACAAAGAAAGAAACGAAAAAAGACTAAATGTAACAAATGATAGACGAAAGACAAGAAACTGAAAACCTACACCGGCATAATTTATAGCACCCCTATAGCGAAATAAAGAGTGGAGACAAAACAGTTGCCGAATTTTAGGATAGGCTATTGCAAAATGTGTAAAGAGCCCATACGTAAACACACACTCGCTTTCCAGAATTCGTATACAATCCAACTATATTACGTAATACTACAAATTGTTCATTCCCACTTAAAAGTGGATGTTCCGTTAGAATAAACAATATTGTGGTAGTTTCTGTCATGGTAACTTCCGCAGTATAATTTGTTCTAACACAACACCGAGGTATATGCAGGGTTTAAATATTATCTCTCGGTATTAATACAGACTTTGTCGTTAATATATATATATATATATATATATATATATATATATACATTAATACACACTATACCTAAATACGACACAAGGGCCTGTTGTGTCACTATCATTCTTATATAGCAGGCGGGGAGGCAAATTACTGGTATCTCAAGCAGTTGTGCATCCATCAGTGACGAGACCAAGAGAAATCGAAATCATAGGAACTACTGGTCTCGGTGCTGGAGGCTAGATGGTGTGGTTATCTCCAATCTTTCTTGTTCTACTGATTTTTTTTAAATTTTAAAATTGAGCAAACATTTCAAATTTGGTGTATTTATGTACTTTTTGACACTCAATACCACGATCTAATTCACTTCTTCCAGAATATTTTTTTAAAGAAAGTTATGAAGGTCTCGAGTTTGATCATTTCTATCCAGTTAGAAAACAGAATTTGTGAGTTGTCATTTTGTGCGTAACTGCGTGTTTTGTCAACATTGCCACAGTAGTGGGTGGTTTAAAATGAAACTGCTTTTTTAATTTGGAAAATTTTAGAAAATTTCCATGAATCTGTATTCTACACACAGGAATTCAAATGATTATTGAAAAACGAAAGAAAAAATAATAATGGTGCGTGATTTAAGTCCTATTTAGCTGTTATTTTTAGCACATTTTAAGCACACTAGAAAAAATACCACGTGGCTTGACATGACAACGGCAGAGGGGTAAGCAGCTTGGTACTAGTTTAGCTTGTTACAATGGAAACAGGCACCTATATGTCTGTGGGTTTCGGTTGGCCAAAATTACTCCAAATTTGCAAATTTAAATTTCCAAACTCTGTATTGATTTATGGTGAAAATGCCCTTTATGTCAATAATTACAATAAAAAATTTTACTTCAGTACACCAAATATGAAATTAATTAGAACAAAATTGAAGATATTGAAAAATGACAGCAAAAAGTATATAGATCCACTATCTCCCCGTTAGCGATAAAATATGTGCATTTTGCAACAAAAGTCAATACGAGAGTTTCCCTCACTGCAAGTACTGCAGTATAATTTGTCTTAACAGAACATTTGCGTTTACGTGATAATAATTATAAACTCTCGGCATTCACGATGCATTTAACACTAACATATAATTACTACTAATTAATAATATAACGATTATGATGAAATATTGATGGAATATAAGAACCCATTGTACTTAACGTTATCGTCCTTAAAACATATTACAATGAAAAATAAAACAAAAATTTATGAACAGAAACTTATTACCAGTTTTTTTAATATAATTTAACATATGAAAATGAAATTATATTCTAGATTTATATAATGAAATACTCAGCATGTTGTTCTTCGCGTAGATGTTTTGGTAATATTGGTTTAAAATGTTGATACAGGGCCAGTAAAATCGAGAGACAGGGAATTGGATTACATCACCATAAATACTCCGAAAAGATGTAAAGCAAAGTCATCCTCGGCGCAATTTGTACTCAGAAAGTAAAGGCGGACGAAATATAGCCAAGCATTTTTGGCCGGCCTGCTAACACTTCAGAAAGTTTTAGTAATATTGGTTTCCATTTTTAGCATAAAGCCGGCAATTTCGGGGTAGAGATGATGTCACTTACATCGACCCCAATGCTCAACTGCTACTTATTCTATCGAACTCGAAACGAACAAAGCTAAAAAGTCGACCACGTCTTAATTTGAACTCAGAATGTGCAGACAGACGAAATACCTATTTCTTTACTGCCCACAAGGGGCTACACACAGAGGGGACAAACAAGGACAGACAAACGGATTAAGTCGATTATATCGACCCCAGTGCGTAACTGGTACTTAATTTATCGACCCTGAAAGGATGAAAGGCAAGGTCGTCCTCGGCGGAATTTGAACTCAGAACGCAGTGGCAGACGAAATACCGCTAAGCATTTCGCCCGGCGTGCAACCGTTTCTGCTAGCGAAATACCGCTAAGCATTTTTCCCTATTTAGTGAGGATTCTACCAGCTCACTGCCTTAAGTTTTGGTAATATTAAGAACTCCTTAAGGTTAGGAGGCAAAAATAGTTAGCACGCCGGGAAAAATGCTTAGCGGCATTTCGTCCATCTTTACATTCTGAGTTCAAAGTCCACTGAGGTCAACTTGGCCTTTAATCTTTTCGGGATCCATAAAATAAGTACCAGTTGAGCACTGGGATTCATGTAATCGATTTACACTCTCCTCCAAAAATAACTGGCCCTGTGCCAAAATCTAAAACCAATATTAAGAAGTCATATATGCAAATTGAGAGGAGATTTTAACCACGTGTTTAAGGAAGGAGATTTCTCTAGATTTTATATGTTTTGATGATGTCATTATTTTCACCGAAAACTTGGCTGCAAAAAAAAATGCCCCTATAATAAATATCCAAGTTAGCTATAGTAACTATATTCTCTATAATAGTGACAATTTGGATATAATTTTACGAACATTTGAGCTAAAACAGAACCGTGCTACTGAATATCTATACACCTACATTTTTATATAGCAGCCTTAGTCCATATTTTATTCTTCCTGAAATTTAGTTACGGCTAAATGAAGTTCATACAACTTTCGATGATCCGGTTTCTATGGCGCCAGTCCATCGCAGCATTACTCAAGAAACAAGAAGAAAGAGAGAGAAAGTTGGGGCGAAAGAGTACAACAGGAATGACCCCCCCCCCTTGCTGGAGGCTCGTGGAGATTTAGGTGTTATCGCTCAATAAACACACACAACACTCGGTCTGGTAATCGAAATCACGATCCTCCGCCCGCGAGTCCGCTGCAGCCATTGGGCCTCCACGCATAGCAACTTAGACATCTAATAAAGTGTTGTGTTGTTTGTTGGAGCATATTCTGCTAGTTATTTTCCTAGAAAAACTGGTTGTGAAATCTCTGTGTTAAGTTGTATCTATCATTCAGTGATCCTACCATGCAAATTTTTCTCCACAGACAAATTTTCATTATAAATTTACCTGTTTGCGAAATACTAAAATAAATGTTTCGTGATACAGGTGAACTAATAGTAGGAATTTTGAATTTGATGAAGTTATTGTATATATTTTATGATACATATCTCGTTCAAATTTCTCTTACCATAATTTCCAATATGTCAGCTCAATATATTGGGTGAATGAAATTCAGAGACATTTCTTCGGATTATGTCGCTAAATAACGCACTCAGCCTTTAAAATAAAACATAACGTTTACGTCTAAATAAAAGAGTCTAAAAAAAAACGTTAAACGCACAGGAACGCTCTAAAATTTATCAAGTATATGTGTCCATCGAACAAGTAAATGCTCATGATCCATGTCCAGGACACACACACACACATAAATATATACATACATACATATATATATATATATATATATATATATATATATATATATATA
>NC_068983.1:130177085-130179157 GCF_001194135.2 Octopus bimaculoides | reverse complement strand
ATATATGTATATATATATATATATATTTATATATATATGTCAAGCTGAAATTCAGTGCTACTAAATAATATTAGTGTTTTCTTTTTAATAATTTATATTTCGGTTTTAAATTCTCTTTTATTGCTTATGCCTCGAAACTATTCTTCGTAGAAGATAAACTATTTTATATGTATAATGAAAGTTTGTGGAGTGAATATGAAAATAAATAGAATAATTGAATTAGTTGACTGAAGTACAATAGTGAAGTTAACGATGCTGAGAATGATGGTTTTGATGGTGATGGCGTTATTTATATTACCCGCACAGACGAATAATACAATAAAACAGTGTAAAATATAACAACAGCAACAACTAGAATAGAAACGTAATAAGAATATACCATAACGAATGCAACACAAATGAGAAAAAATAAATATATATGTGTCTTGCTTCTAGAAGATTTTCCGAAATTATTATTATAAAAATTGATATCAATAGTAATAGAAATAATACAATACTTAGCAATAATAATAATAATAATAATAATCATAATAATAATAATAATAATAATAATGATAATAATAATCGTTAATACTTTCCATTGACATTATGTGATAACAAAAGTCCCTGGAGATTGACAAAGTGTCCTGACTTAGCTTCAGTGGTTTAATCTCCTAAAAAGTTCTTAATTGAAAGTATTTTTCAGTTTTAGAAACAGAGATAACGATAGATATATTGAATAGGATACATCATATTAAATGCACATAAACGTAAATCCCTTGGGTGAAAAATAAAGTTTCAAAAACTAATAGAACTCCATTTATATATTTTATGAAACCATTATTATGAGAGGATTTTACTAAAGAAAGCATAATGGATTCACCAAAATCTTTTCTTTACTTTAGGAACATCAAATATTTATCAGATGTCCGTATTGATTAATGGCCACATTCATTAAATATTCATTATCAGATCTACTCAATATGATTTCAATACTCCACATTCTCGTAAAGTTTTATAATTCATATTTCAGCTATTTGAATGTGTAGGCATTTACATTTTGTCTCCCATATGAGTGCATATGGACTACTATTATTAATCAACTCGACGCGAGATAATACTATTCAAACATTTGTTTCAATATACTCGAAATACTAACTTATAGTACTAGCTTTTACTGGCATAATATGAAAACAACGATCATCATACTTTGTATTACGTTCTGTTACGAATTGGATCATAATTTCTTCGTACAGTTCGCACATTAGTTTTCTCTTTGAAGTGCATATTCATAATATTATCATTTTGTTTTAATCGTCCAAAACTTCTGCAATAAACATATTTCATTGCCAGGTGTTTTGTATCAATAAGTATGAATATTTAAATAATAAACCACTCGTTCAACTCTCTTCCAGATTCTGCGTTACTTACTCCTCCTCGGTTTACTATTCTTGTTACACACTAACCGCAAACATACCTCTATCACCCTATTTCTCCTCTATATCTATGTGTACCTATCTATTTATGCACATGTTTGTTCATATCTCCCACACATTTAAATGTACCTATAGGTGTAAATATTAGTATATATATAGAAATGTATATACCTGCACATATGCATACACAGAGAAACACACACGCAGAAACACACACAGACAAATATATATGCACAAACATAAATATATGAGCATATGTAATCCTACCACCCACTTGTATACATACAAACAGACCGAAAAAAAAATAGGCAGAACTATGTTTTTCAAGCAAGGAATATTGTCCGATCTTTGAACATAACATAATTCATTGATAAATATTCCAATCAATGCTGTTTGATTAACTTGTCAGCAGAGTCGTGTGTTGTTATGTTTGAAAACATCAAGACCACTGCAATGAAATTCGTTAAATATTCTACCAACTGAACAGACGCTTTCTCATTTCTTCAGTGCGTCCACAAAGTCTGGGTACAGGGGATATTGTTTATGCTATGATTTTATTTACTCCATGTATCCACACCTTGTGGACACACTGTATATACGCACACACATATACATACATATATATATGTGTGTGTGTGTATATATATATATATACAT
>NC_068983.1:130175729-130176549 GCF_001194135.2 Octopus bimaculoides | reverse complement strand
TGTGTGTGTGTGTGTGTGTGTGTGTGTGTATACATATATGTATATATGCATATATGTATACATATGTATATATATGCATATGTATACATATATGTATATATGTATATAAGTATACATATATATATATATATATATATATATATATATATTATATTTGTATATATGTGTGTGTGAGTGTGTGTGTGTGTGTGTGTATGTAAGGGGCGCGCATACATGTGGTGTATATATGTGTTTGTCTGAGGGAGTGGGGGTGTGCTTACGTGTGAGTGTGTGTTTTTTCATATCCAATATTTTATGAAAGTGTTTGACAACATGAGAAAACTCCGTAGGAAATAAAATACTTTTATCTATTATTGTTACTATATAAATCAGCCTTAATAATAATCTCCTTGACATTTGAAATGCAAAACGTTTGGAAGGTATGACGCTTTTTCATCAATTACCTTCCGTTGGAAGAGCTAACCATTCTTTACAAAACCGTATGTGCGTTTGATAGCTTCTTTAGTAAGTTGTAGTTAACCGATTCTAAATTTTTTACCACATTTATGTTTTTAATCAAGGTCAATATTTCTATGAATCTGTCAAAATATCTCGCAATGTTCTGTATATCTAATCTTATAGTTGTACATGTTTAAACGTACGTCAGATCTGATAATGCAAGATCTTCTGAACTGATATTCAAAATTTCATCTTGACTTTCAGATTTTTCATTAATGGATAATTGTCCGTTATTTTTCAGTGCTGCAGCAACAGCTAAAATGTTTCCGAGTTTGTATGTTGTATTAAAATTCATCAAAGGCTCGCTGCTGTATACATATAT
>NC_068983.1:130166923-130173704 GCF_001194135.2 Octopus bimaculoides | reverse complement strand
TATATATATAGCTGAAATGTATGAGATCAGTTCCATGGGTCAGTTACAGGCGGAGATAATGGGGTAGCCAGGGTAATTGGGCTTGTAGATTTGGGGTAGAACGTAAATGGTGGGAGTGTGAGGATTGCAGACAATGAGGTTGGAGGCGGTGGGCGGGAGACGGGAGGAGGAGGTGAGGTCGTGAATTGTGGAGTACAGTCTGTTGATAGCTAGGCGTGGGGTTTGAAGGCAGAGAGCAATAGAAGGAGGTGTCTTGAAATTGGCGGAGAGCTTCAGCCCTGTAAATTTCTGCGCACCACACCACCACATGAACGAGAAGCAATTCAGGGAGACACCATGTTCGGTGAGATGAAGACTGGTGTATAAACAAGAAGCAGGTGTCGTAACTTGACGCTCGGGAAGGCGCGAAACATCATTTACGTTTCGGGCCTACGCTCTTCAACAGAAAGGAAGGTGAGGAAATAAACAGAGGGAGTATAAAGTAAACAAAAAAAAACTTGTGGGTTTACCGGTTAATCATGGCGACTGGTTGGACAAAGGTGTGTGTATGTATGTGTGAGTATGTGTGTCTGTGCTTGTGTGCGTACGCGCGCATACAAATATGACTAAAATTGAAGTAGCTACATACGTTTTTGTTAGCTGAAGATATGGTTATTACATAGTTATGCAAGTGATTCCGTTTTCCCATACTACTAGCCATATCATATCCCAACTGTGTTTTCTGTAGTATTCCACTCAAGGTGATCTTTCGCAGAAGAAATTCTCAATGGGAATGCGCTTTCCTCTGGAAGATTCCTCTCTTGATTTTTACCTGTCCTTATACCTAGTTCCATGCTGTCAATTCAGTTCTCCAACATCTTATACTATTCTATATGACGCTTCACATGTTTTCTGCCACGCTATATATTTAACTAGTTCTTGTTATCCAACAGTGTGATATCATATTGCATGCTTTACGATAATCATTGCATGCCACGCTCAGGTTTGTGTGTTTCGTCTTGCAGTTTTTGATAATACGATTATCAATCAACAGGTGATCCTTCGCCCCCAGCTCGTCTTTCGGTCCTCTTTCTAAGTACCTATAAAATTCACCTTACAATGCATCCGATGATAGCTTCCACATTAGCGGAAGACACGTTATTGGTCGAAAGTTGGATTCAATATTACCCTTTTCAGGATCCGCATAACAATGCCTGCAAGAACCCATCTAGCTGCTATACTATCCTGTCATGAAGCCCCATCAGCTTGTTCGTCAAATAACCTAAGAAATCATCTAGTCCTGGGTTCTTCCGATTTGGGATTTTCCTTACCTGCAATATTATCATTTCTGTAGTTATTTAGAAATTGTCATGATCTTCTATATTTCTCAATCTATGTTGGATTTCATGCCGCCACTAAATCTTATTATACTTTACATGTTCTGCAGAGATTCCTCTCCAAAATACCCAGCTACGTCTTCATCGGGTCTCATTGTCACGTGTAATTGTTCATCTAATTCATGTACCAGTTTTTGTGACTGGCTTCAAACAATCTGTTCTGCCTGAATTGTTTTGTTCTTCTGGCATATCTTTCCAGTTTTGCCTTGTAACTTTCACGTTTTGTTTCAGCTCTTCCAATATCACATCATACCGATTATCCATTGTTCTGTTTGTTCGTTCAAGTCTAATTCTTATGCAGTTCTTTCTGCAATTCCACCCTTTCAATCTATGAAGTTGTTCTAAATGTCTTATTAACTTACTTTCTTTCTGACAAATTCCTCTATGCCAGTGCAGTTCTTTACGCATTGGTTGTTCTCTTCTTTTGTACCCAACCTTATCTACAGTAACCATAACTACAGCACAAATAATCGTGTTAGTTTCAGTTATATTTCCCGTTTGGAATAGTAAAAGGACATAATCTATTCCTTCGGTTTCAGCTTTGAGCTTGCGTCAGCCAATATACCATACATTGGGTTGAGAGTGTTTGAGCCTGGTCTTCACTAATATATCGGTACATCATCCTTGCTATGTTTTGTTGATCGTCATCGCATCGTATTCTTGTGTTATAGCTCTTCCCAATTTGTCTGCTTCATTTGCTGACATTGCATTTACAGTTACACTATGACCTACGTCGTTACTGTCACCATTCATGTTCCTGTGCTCGCGAGGCACGTTATCTGCTGGTGAAGTACTATCACTGTCTTCTATTTTCCATTTTATTTCTTGAATTTCAAGTTTGTTAACCAAACTTTTAATTTTATTGCTATTATCTCGTTAGCTAATCATTGCCTAACTATCTCGAAGAGTCCTATTTCATCCCATTTTGATTTCATGTCGAAAGCCCCTTCTACTGGGTTCACTTCTCATCCAAAATCCAATTACATTTCATTTTTCCCCCCTATCCCACTATCTTCTCTGCCTCTGATTTTGTATGTAAGCAGTTTTGTTTAACGACCGGACCTGAGCTGCTCAATCACAGGACTTCTACTGGGCTTTCACTATTGGTTCTAGCCTCATTTATACCATTATTCGATACGCTTGTATAAGACAACTTCATTCTATAATGCTGTTGATGTTTTAAGGTTAGTCACCAACCGGTACTTTTTATCGAGAAACCATCTCTAGTAAGACTTCCAACCAAAACTGCAGAGCTCTTACCACTCGTAATCTAGGGATGTCCACGTTCGCATTTCTGAACAATGGGGATCATGTTCATGATTCTCACTCGGAGATATGTGACGTTGGCTTGTTCTGTATACACATCCAAGCATTACTCAAGAACTAGCTCCCGATTCGTGGTTCACTCGCCTTCGTCACAGGAAAGAAGCCGCTGGAGACTGACAGATTGTCACCAATGCGATTAAGGAGTCCTATATACTCAAGGTTTTAAATAACAGTGTTTCTACTAGACAAACTGCCAACAAATGCTTACGAGTTCTGTCCAACCGATCTTGGAACGGCCATTGACACTTCTGATTTATTCTGGTTTCCATTTGCTAATCCTTATAGCGTATTAATTACTTGTTCATTATTATAATTTCGCCACTTCATTTACCTGTTATTATCATTGCCCTTATTGTTCTCACCATTATAATATTTATTAATTGTTGGTATTTTTGTTGTCAATGGTGGAAATGTTGTTGTACTATGTGTTTTTATCGAGTTGTTGCTGCCTTAGTTGTTATAATTTTTGTTGTTCAAGTTATCTTCGAATCTTATGCTGGCTCAATGGAACTGTAACAATCATTGCTGATATTGTTGCTTTTCTGTGCATGCCACTAATTGTTTTTCTCCTGACGTGACTGACTTCAATAGTTATGTTGGACACATTGCTGATGTCCTAATTACAATTGTGGATTGGTGGTGGTTCTGATTTTGTCTCCGCTATCTTCTCTATCCAAATAAAGATGGCAGATTGCAGCTTGTTCGTATAGCTGCTGCTCATCCTGTGATTCTATGTAGAGAGTGAGGGTGTTGAGTCTAATATTACAGGATGAATGAGTGGATGGGTAGTTGACAGGTCTCGTGGTGGATAAGGGGTATGCGAGAGGGGAATTCGGAGTGGAGCAGTGACAGAGTGGTCAGACAATAGCTAAAATATACAAATATACACACATCTCAAAGTTTTAGCAAAGATATTGTAATCTATATATGAACGCCTCAAAATTTTGAAACCCAGTCAGCGCTATCTCAATGTTTGAAATAACAGAAACGAATTTACACATCTTTAGCATAAATATCCTTTATTATTATTATTATTATTATTATTATTATTATTATTATTATTATTATTATTATTATAGAAAGGATTGAGGTAACTCCCTCTGAAGATATCTAGACAAAATTAAAAGAAGAGTGCCATTGTTATCTAGTGAACGATATTTCGACATCTTGACTGTCTTCAACTGGTTCAAAAAATAAATTTTTACTAGATAACAATGGCACTCTTCTTTTAATATTGTCTTCATATATTCAGGAGGCGTTACTTCAATCTTTTCTATATTAAACAAAATTAAGTAGATTGACAAATTTATTTTTTGAACCAGTTGAAGACACACAAGATGTCGAAATAACGTTCACTAGATAACAATGGTACCCTTCTTCTAATTTTGATACTATTATTATTATTATTATTATTATTATTATTATTATTATTATTATTATTATTATTATTGTTATTATTGATGTTGTTGCTGTAGTTATTGTTGTTGCCGTTCTTGGTATCATTAGTTAAAACAGATTCATTCGACCCATACAGGCTTGTCAAAGTACCCTAGCTCACCTGGCACTAGCGGCCGTATGCTTAGATTGTGTGGGTCAGTTCTTTGTAATCTTGTTAGTAACTGCTATGATATCCGTGATTCCAAACGACATATCGGTCAGTGTGTGCTGGGTGGGTTGGTTAAAGACATGGAACAGTATTGCTTCGACAGAATCTCAACCATTTCCTCTGCACCACTATGCAGAGAGATTTTATTTATCAGCGGTGTAACAGATGAGATAACGATCTTATATGGTTTATGACGAATATGAAGAACACTTTAGGATTCACTTTTACTTTCTCAATGCGTACTTATTTCTGCTGCCCTTTGACTGTCTATGATATGTTCATGAAGTTTGATTATTATGTTTCTTTCATTCCAGTAAAGCTATATCTGTCAAGTACGTGCTTTGCTACAGCCACTGTTTTAGACGGTTGATTTTTTCGACTAATTCTTTTTTTTCTATTTCTTTCTTATAAGTGGGTGTCTGTCACATAACAGACTGTGTTTAGTTAAATTTTTTTTTTTTAGCAAAAAGACAGTCAGCATGTGAAAGATCATGTGTAATTTCCTTCCAGTTAGAATTCCGTAAATTTATTAGATCAAAAACGGTTTGCCAATCGCGCGAACCAACATATCTTTGAGTAATATTAGTGCTAGAACAAGTATAAATTCAATTAGGAACAATTTGTACCACTAGGACAAACGATAGAAAGCTACGTAACAACTCAAACACAAACTAAAACATCAGTCATGCACATACTATCATCATCTAGCAAAGGCACCCGCGCATAAATACGCACACACACACACACACACACACGCACACATACACTACATATGTATGTATATGTATGGAGAGAGAGAGAGAGAGAGAGAGAGAGAGAGAGAGAGAGAGAGAGAGAGAGAGAGGTTTTTAGATATATTTACACGTACGTGTAAATTGTTTGTGCATTAGTAACTCATTTGCATGATATGTTTTCATCAATGCCTACGAATTTAGAAGCACATGGTACGTAAAATGTAAGATAAGGAGGTATTAGATGCAGACAGCTAACTTTAGTAAACTGATATTCTGCACGCAGCTATCGGGTATAAATCTATCCGTGTATCACAGTATTAATTAAACTAGAAATATAAATACTTTAGAAATTAATGTGTACTATATTTAATGTATCAGTCAATCGGTAGATTTTCGTTAAAAAAATTTCTACTCATTAATATATCTCTTCCTTACCTACATTTGCGGCATATTGCTTTGTCTCTTCGTTACATAAAATAACGAGTTAGTGTCCATGAGGACACTGCAATTGTTGGAGATAATTCTTTATTATTTTCACTCATGTCTGCTAAAAGAGGAATATTGATTATAGCACGTCTGGAAAACCATCGAAAATACAATTGCTGTGACAGTGTGAACCTGGTGCTAAACGAAGCTAGTGTTACCATCACGGGAATCCGTATCATGCGCATGAACAATACCACTGCTCATAATAAGAGAAAAAAAAGGAAAAGCAGGAATATCACATCATTTATTTACTACATTTAAGTAAAGGATACATTCGCTAATAAATATCGGCATGAATGTTTTATATAAATATGATAGTGTACATAATGCTAAGGGGAATTGTAGCTCAGTGTCTTATGGTAATCCTTCCTTTAACTATTATACAAATACTTGAAACTACAATTGTAATTCTTTATATTTCGTAAAAATTCTACGCTTGGAAAATTGTTAATCCATGTTCACGCTGATTTGTATTCTCATACCTGTAATGACTAATCTAATGACAACCTTGACGAAGCCAGTCTTTGGGGCTGAATTATCGGATAACAAATTAAACGAATGGCGCATTGATGCAAACAAATCGGAACGTATTATTGACACAAGAATTCCAAAGAATGCAAACGTCATAAACGTCATTGTAATTATGACGATGACGACGACAACAACGGTGACGACGGCGACAACGGAAACGACGACGACGACTACAACGGTGAGACGAAGACGACAAGGAAGACGATGAGGGTGACGCTTATGATGACGCTGATGTTGATGGTGATGGTGATTACGAAGATAATTGTGTATCAGTGCTGATGACAATGTCGACAGTGCTATTGATGATGTTAATGATAGTAGTGTCGGTTCAGCTGATGAGAGTAACGATGCTCTTCATGACAATGATGGTATTCACAATGATGACGATGATAGCGACGACGATGAGATCGTAACAATGGTAGTGATGGTTACGAGAAGCAATCAAACCAAACCAACTCTAACTAAATAATACATTATCAGTCCACTCTTTCCTAGCGAGTTAACATCTTAGTTATAACGATTCTTTAAAGCGTGAATATACTGATTTCTGTAAAGTAATTAGATTCCTCCAGACGTGCATAAAATTGTAAACAAGAAAGGAACACAATATACACTCACACACAAATACATTATATATCTGTCTCTACAGGCACACACCATACCCGCATGGACACATACTGATATGTATGTATGTATATATGTATATATGTATGTATATATAT
>NC_068983.1:130161224-130166126 GCF_001194135.2 Octopus bimaculoides | reverse complement strand
ATATATATATATATAAATACATACTCTTTCTTCTCATCACCACCATCATCATTACCTCCTTAGTTGAACTTTCATGTTACATACTGGCATGATTTGAATTAGGATTTGTGTATACGTGTGTATGTGTGTATGCGCACGCGCGTGTGTGTGTAAGTGTGTGTGTGTGTGTGGTACATTTATAATTGTGTGTGAGAAGATTTCTTTTTGCAATCTTCGAACGCTAACTGATAATGAGGAAGCATGTTCTAAGCGTTAAAGTGCCATTCTTGCTAAGGGTCTAGAAAATATTGCAGCACCCTCAAAAACCCGTTTATTGGGTGACTATCAGTGGAGAAAACTACGTGCTGAGTTTCAGTATTCTGGTAGCGTAAAGAAGAGCAACGTATGTAAGCGGGTGCAGGATTTGAAATTCGGAAAATGAGATATCGTCAATGTTAAGCGATTTACCTATGAGTATTAATGAATCATATCTCTCAGTATGAAATTCAGAGATAATCTTTATAGGACAAGTATAAGTACATATGCAACGACTGTAGATAGAAGTGAAAATGCAAAAAATAAATTCTCTGAAGCTTGAAATGAAATGTTGCATTGTATAACCAAGTTTAACTTTAATGCTACAGATAATACTGATTTGAATACCTGAAGATTTCTGGGAAAGTATGGGGTAGGGAAAATGAACTGGTTTGTTACCCATTCAACTTTGCACCGAGATGGACTTACTTGTACTAAGTACCTAGTTTGGACATTAAGACTTTCGACAAATGTGCCATGGGATACTTTGCATATGCCTGGCTGCCCATTCAATGCAATGAATTATTATAAGGTCTTTTCTAGATGATATGGACTATTTGTTAACGGCCGAGAAGTTTTATAGAATAATTTACAACAAGGATGTATCATCGATCAATGCATTGGCATTTAATTGATTTTGAAATAGTTAGGCAAAGAAATATAAAATATGCATTTAATGTGCATTCCTCAAAAGAAGCTCAGTATTGGTCAGATCACGCACTAGTTAGAGTAAGAAGGAAAATGACAGTACATAATATGCACAGACGGTCTTACAAAAAAACCTTATGAAGACGTATTATATTAGGGAAGATTAAATATCTTGGTATGCAGGAAGTTTTGAAGGGGAGAACCCCAAAATATGGTATAAGATAATTCTTCTAAAATCCCTAATTTTTTTTACATCACTGAAAATCGGGATTGATTTCTTGAAAATAATACAGAGAAAACTCTGCTTCTTGAGAACATATCTACACTGAGAAAACCACTTTATAAGAATAATTTGTCCTATATTAAATGCAGAGATATAAGATGAGCTCAAATGAGAGAAAGCAATTAGAGATATAAAAAAAAAGATTAGTTGTTGGATTTATCAAAATATACGCAATCAGGCAGTGTTCGCCTCATTTCTACATTGTTTTAAAACAAATGGATGTGGTCCTAAATTACCTCAGTACAGTCAATGAATAGAAAAACATACTTTACGTAAATGGAAGGGATTGTAAAACGATGGAAGTAACTTTTTTTCTAATTTGTCCAGAATCCCCATGTCAACGTTGAAATCATCGCCAATTTTCAGCAAATGCTCACCTTTGAATTCTATATCTATTCAAGTGGTTCAAATCTCCATTAATAAACATCATCCTGAAAAATCACCAAGAATAGATGAAATCGTAGAAGGGGTTTTCCGATTTTGAGGTTGCCATGTACCAAAACTAATGCATAAAATAATTTCTGATGTATGGACGACAAAAACAGTAAAACAAACCTTGGCGTAATGATGTTATAATCACCATTTATAATAGGAAAGGTGATCAAGATAAATGTGGACATTGAAGAAGATTCACACTCATATCCTCCACCGGTCTTCTACGATTAAACGACAGAAACTCACCAAATGTTCTCCCGGAATCTCAATGTGGTTTTAGTGCAACTAGAGGGACCTTGGTTATGATATATTCAGGCATGCATGTGCATGAAAGGTGTCGAGAACAAAATCTAGATTTAGTTACATTTTTTTATTGA
Source organism: Octopus bimaculoides (assembly GCF_001194135.2). Classification (NCBI taxonomy): domain Eukaryota; kingdom Metazoa; phylum Mollusca; class Cephalopoda; order Octopoda; family Octopodidae; genus Octopus; species Octopus bimaculoides. Next base: position 130,164,089 of record NC_068983.1, on the reverse strand, counting down.
TTTTACATACGCTTTCGATACATGTGCCCTGGAATATTTTGCAGATACCTAGCTGCCCATTCCATGCAATGAACATGATAAGGTCTTTTCTAGATGATATGGACTTATTTGCTAACTGCGGAGAAGTTTTTTTAGAATGATTTACAGTTGAAACTTTAGTGAAGCATAAAAGACAAGTACTTCGGAAAATAATACTGGGTGAATGGTGAGAACAAAATTCATAAATTTTGAGAGATAGGATAAAAGGAGGAGGAATGAATAAGCGAGAAGACGCACTCTATCTGAGATTTAACTAATAAATTTAGTGGAGGAGAACAAAAGATTGAAATATTGCTATTTCATATTATTGATGTAATTGTTCAACCACACGTCAGCTGTAATCTAGCAGAACTGTGGACTAGTGAGGCCTGTTAGATGTTCCAACGGTATCTGAGCAATATATGTCCTTTAACTTTTAAAGCTGATAGCCATGATTCCAAAAAGATTTGTTGGCTACTTTTCGTGCACATTCATCGATCGCGTACAGGCATGATTCTAAGAAAGTAAAATAAGTGAAAAACCTGTATGAATGAGTTTGTATATACCAGAACGTGTGCAAGCTTACGTTTATATCTAAGTGTAGATATGTGTGTGGGTGTGTGCGTTTGTGTGCATGGGTGTGTATGAATGTATGTATATGTATATGGTATACTAATTGTTGGTCCGATACATTAAATCTACAACACTTAAGGTATATCCCCACCAATTCAATCAATCACGTAATCTCATTTTTGCATTCTGCTGAGACTTCTACTTACAGTAACGTTCTCCCTCTCTCTCTCTCTCTCTCCCTGTATCTCTCTCTTTCCCTCTCTCTCTCTCTATCTCTCTCTCTCCCTGTATCTCTCTCTTTCCCTCTCTCTCTCTCTCTCTCTCTCTCTCTCACACACACACACACACACACACATATGTATGTTGGACCACATTTGTAGATTATTTTTTAATACAAAGCATGACGTAACAAAAATGTGACGTAAAGAATCTTCATAGTATTGTAGCAAGTCATAATGGGCGACAATATGACGTAATGGTCGTTTGCCCGAACAAGCAAAATTGTTGGCAATCCCATTGGTTAAATTAATGCCCATAATGTGGATTTAAAACTTTGGCACAGAGAATTCTTTCATGAAATACGGTTCTTAGAATTCAGGTATGAGCAGTAATAAAAACCCTGATTTTGGGGACATTAATCAGTTTTCGTTGGATGTTACAAAACCCCACGACACTCACTTATTGAGACATTGGTTATTTTTTATGTCATGTCTGTGATAAAAATCCAACAAAACTTATTTGAATTGTTGTGAACTCTAGCAGTTAGTATGGAGGATTAGCTAGTGTGAATTTTAAGTCGTAATTCTCTACGACAAAATGATTTTACTTTCCAATTGTACTATAAATGCTAAATGTACGTAAATAAAATAATGTAGTAATTATTTTCTCTTTCTTCACGTTCTTCAACTTGTTAATGAAATTTATTTCTGCAATTATGAAACTGTGTAACTTTTTATAGCCGCTTCGGTTACTGTTTGTGTAACACTACTTTTATATTACTTTTTATAGTCGCAGACGATATTCACATTGCTAGTCCGCCAGAAGTTCAATGAAAATCATTGGAAACAAATTTTCGAGAGACTAACTAAATATGGTATTGTAATAAATCCATCAAAGTGTGTTTTCCATGAACGCACTATATCTTTGTTTTGGTCATCTCATTGATAAAATGGAATTCGCCCACTGCTAGACAAAGCTGAAGCTATTTGGTTGTCCGGAAAGTTCATGCCGATTTATAGTAGCTTAACGTTTCACTTATTTTAGATCATGGTTGAGTCCATAAAATAGGATTTGACTACATCTCCGTTTAGAGCACAGCTTAAGCTATCTTTTCGTGGAAGAAGGTTTATGTCCTTATAATCTGTGTTAATTCTGTAACCCTTTAAAATGGAATATAAGAAAGTTCATTTTCGGCACTTGATGCTTTTCTTTTTCCGTAAAGCGAAAAATGATTCACAAGCAACCAAAGAAATATGCGCAGTTTACGGTGATGTTTCTTTATCCGAAAGAACTGTACGGAAGTGGTTAGCAAGGTTCCGAGCTGGATATTGTAGCCTTTTTTATGAAGATCAGCCAAACCATACACTACAGATGATCACCAAATCAAGTCATTAATTGAGAATAACCCACATTGCACAACACGAGAATTGGCAGAAAGCCTCAACCTATCAAAATCAGTCGTTCATGAGCACTTGGTAAAGCTTGGGTACACAAATTCCTACGATGTTTGGGTACCACATGTATTGAGTGATAAGAACCTTTTAGATCCATCTGTGATTCGCTTTATGAACGGAATGAAAACGCGCCTTTTTTAAAGCAAATTATGACAGGTGATGAGAAATGGATTATCTACCGAAATGTTCAGAGAAAGCGACCCCAGAATAAACGATATGAGCCACCCTTATCCACCCTAAAAGCGGGTCTCGCCCTAAACAATCTGGTGGGATTAGAAAGAAATTCTGTACTATGAGCTTCTCCCAAGTAACCAGACAATTAATTGTTAGAAATACTGCACAAAACTCGATGAGTTAAAAGCAGCAATTCAAGGGAAACGTCGTGAATTGGCCAACAGGAAGGATGTTGTTTTCCAACATGATAATGCAAGACCGCACGTTTCTTTGGGAACCAGACAAAAATTGCTGTAGCTCGGCTGGGATGTGTTACCCCACCCTCCATATTCACCAGATATTGCTTCTTCGGATTTCCTCTCATTCAGGTCTCTGCAGAATAGTCTTAATGGTAAAAATTTAAATTCTTGGGATGACGTAAAAAGAT
>NC_068983.1:130157465-130160958 GCF_001194135.2 Octopus bimaculoides | reverse complement strand
ACAGAAAGTTTATATCCTTTGACTGAATTATTAAAGAATTTGAAAAAGAAAAATGAAACCATAACTTTATAGGATGATGAATTAAAGGCTTTTCAAAGCATAAAAGAAAAACTGTGTGCAGCAACACTTAAACTATCCGGTTTCTGAAGTAAAATTAATGTTGGTAGTTGATGCTTCCGGTGGCGGAATCGGTGGAGTTTTACAACAGTTTCAATGTGATTCTTGGCAAACTTTATCCTTCTTTACAAAAAAAAAACCCCCAAAAAAAAACAAATGCACCAGACACGAAATACAGCGTTTTCGGTAGAGAATTGTTGGCAGCTTACTTGTCAATTAAATACTTCAGACATCTTCTTGTAGGTAGGTCATTTACATTATTTATTGACCATAAACCATTGACACATACACTAAAACATTCTTCTGAGAAATATTCTCCCAGAGATATTACACACCTTGATTATATTTCAAAGTATACTCTGGATATACGGTATAACAAGGGGGTTGAAAATTCTGCAGCTGATGTACTTTCTCGAATGAATATTAATGCATTAAATTCAGCAGGAGAATATTCTAAACTTTCCTTAACAGCACAACTGTTTCCTAACAATGTCACTAGTAAAGCTTCTAGCCAACTGCTACAATCAGAATAAGTTCTTAATGAAGATTTCAACAGCCTGTGGAACCATTCTATCATGCCGTTAGATTGTGGATGATATGAAGTTGTATGAATTCTATGAATTCCCAACAATATGTTGAATTCTGCGAAAAGTGTAGCTCAAATTGTCTTCCACGAGCTGTTGTCAATGTGTTGGGTATGCACTATCAATTTAGAAGAAATGTCTAAATATTAAACCACTGATATATACAAAGTTTCCAGTTCTACTTTGAAATTCAAATTATTGCCTATTCGTTCTTGTAAATCACATATTTGGTATGATATTTCTACTGGGTTTTTTTCAGATTATTTGAGCCTGAACGACATAGAAAAGTTGTTTTTTTATACTTTACATAAATTATTTCATCCTAGTATTGGAGTTTCGTTAAAATTAATATCGAGTCGTTTTGTTGAATAAGGATGTTCGCCCTTGGGTTCAATCGTGTATGCAGTGTCAAAAAGCAAAAGTAAATCGTCACGTTAAAGCACCATTAGGTACTTTGCAAATCCTGATGCCAGATCCATCACTTTCATATTGACATTGTTGGACCATAACCTTCAAAGAAAGGTAATATTTATTTGTTAACATGCATAGATCGCTTTCCGCGATCTCCAGAAGCTTATCTAATCAAAGACATATCTGCAGTAACTATAGCAAGAACTTTATTTACCAATTGGATGTCTAGATTCGGCATACCCAACACATTGACAACAGCTCGTGGAAGACAATTTGAGCTACACTTTTCGCAGAATTCAACACATTGTTGGGAATTCATAGAATTCATACAACTTCATATCATCCACAATCTAACGGCATGATATAATGGTTCCACAGGCTGTTGAAATCTTCATTAAGAACTTATTCTGATTGTAGCAGTTGGCTAGAAGCTTTACTAGTGACATTGTTAGGAAACAGTTGTGCTGTTAAGGAAAGTTTAGAATATTCTCCTGCTGAACTTTTGTACGGAACAACACTAACTCTACTTGGTCAAATGTTTGAAGAAACCAATGTTTTAATGAAGATATTAACAATTGTGTAACCCGGCTCAAGAGATTTTTTTCGGAAGTTCCTTCTTTTACGAGTAAATTACAAAATATTAAAAGTTTCGTTCCTTCTGATATTCATTCTTGGATTCATGTATTTTTATGTAATGATGCCAGTCATCATTCACTGAATTATAAATACACAGGTCATTTTAAAATTTTGTCAATTAAAGATAAAACTATGACTTTGGATATGCATGGTAAAAAGGAAATTGTCAGTTTAGACAGAGTTAAAAAAACTTATTTCGATCAGTCTTCATGCCATGAAAATAAAGATTTGAGTAACACATCTCAAAAAATCTTGAAACAGAACAATTCACAAGACAGCGAACGTAAGGTTGAAGAAAAGATCCACAAGCCAATTTTAAAATCACCCACCAGCGAAAAGAAAAGTAGAAGTGACAGAATTGTACATTTTCACAAAAGACTTTCTCAGTTTGTTTGAATATGCTCATCATGAACGTTTGTATACCTGGATTTTTTTGTTTATATGTATATATATAAAAACAGATTTCTATTCTTTTTCCCAGAGAAATTAGATTGAAGAATTCGATAATCTTTACAAGAACGCTGTTGCTATTGTTAAACCGAGATGAAGGGGTTTTTTTTTTCGTTTCTTTTAACATTGTCAGTTTGCATATTTGACTTGCTAAAAGTATTAATTCAAACATTTTATTGAAGTATATATGTATTATAATTTTTTTTTCGCAAAATTGACATTTTTTTCTGGTGAAGAGCTTATGTAGCAAGTAACAAAAGGCGGCAATATGACGTAATGGTTATTTGCCCGAACAAGCATAATTTTTGGTAATCCCATTGGTTAAATTACTGCCCAAATTTGAATTCTAAACTTTTGTCACAGAGAATTCTTTCACGAGACACGGTTCTTAGAATTCAGGTATGAGCAGGTATAAAACCCTGATTTTGGGGACATTAATCAGTGTTCGTTGGATGTTACTAAATTCCATAACACTCACTCGTTGAGACGTTGGCTGTTTTTATATGCCATGCCTATGATAAAAATCCAACAAGACTTATTTCAATTATTGTGAACTCTAGTAGTTAGTATGAAGGATAAGCTAGTGTGAATTGTTTAAGTCGTAATTCTCTACGACAAAATGACTTTTCTTTCCAATTGTACTATAAATGTTAAATGTACATAAAAAATGCTGTTGTAATTATTTTCTCTTTCTTCACGTTCTTCAACTTGTTAATGAAAATAATTTCTGAAATTATGAAACTGTGTTATTTTTTATAGCGCTTAAAAGGGCACGGATTCCTTTATCTTCAACATATATGCTCGCATAATCTGTCCGTTTGCGTTACAGAGAATATATTTCTCGCTGTGGCGCTTATGTTGCTGCAGTCAGGATTTATATATAATGATAACACTTATAAGTAAGTTATAAGTGATGTCTTTATCAATATATATTCTTACTTCAAAAGTAAAATATATTTATTATTTATTTCCCAATAGGAAGCATGAAAAATAGTGTTACATAAACGGTAACAAAACGCTACTATAAAAAGTAATATAAAAGTAGTTACACAAACAGTAACAAAACCGCTTTTAAAAGTATGATGATGAACAACTTTATTTTCGCATTTATTTATAGACAGCGCTTTGGCAACGGATAGGAAACGGCCGTAAGAGTTTTTACGTCACATATCTGTTACGTCATGCTTCCTACTAAAAACTGTGATCCAACTGATGCGTTTGTTAATGTGAGATTTTCTCCATATACATACATACACACACATATATATATATATATATATATATATATATATATA
>NC_068983.1:130156327-130157455 GCF_001194135.2 Octopus bimaculoides | reverse complement strand
TATATATATATATATATATATATATGTATATATGCATAAGTATATGCAAATTATGTGCTTGATACAGAAAGTATCCATGAAGTAAGGAAAATAGTGCTCTCCAAGTCTCTGCACGGAAGAGGGAAGCTGGATATACCATATATCTTTATTTTTCCGATATTTGTTTCATATTTTTGTCTTCTTGCAAAGTATATCAGCTTTCCGGTCTGCAATACCATATGTTTTCCCCTGAATAGTATTTTGTTACCCTGAGTAATTCCCGTCTGTAAATGTATAGGATACGCATTATTTGATTCTGTTGATTTCTACGCACAAATGTCCAATTCCACATATGGTTTGCTATGACATATTGAATTATATCGTACAGGCATTGGACCATCAGTATTGTTTCCACCCACGGCAAGTTAAACTGTAAATTCTTTCGAACCCGAAATTGAATTTGGAAAGTAAATACATATAACTAAAATGTCTAAGCCAATTTTGTTTTCATCGTGTATATATACTTTTGAAAATATATTCAAAATTTAGATTATACTTTCTCTACTAGGTGCACCTAAATACCATTCACAAATATTGCATCAAATTAGTCAACCTATAGTTTAAATATACTTAACTTTTGTATGTTATTCTATGAATTATTCAAAGATGTCTTCCTAGACACGGTATATATATTCTTCAACATTAATTATGCAATTTTAACAAAAAAATTTCTACTCTGTTCTTTTTCGGGGAAAATTTTTCCACAATTATAAAGGATAATTTTCGTTTAGAAATATTATTTTCAAATAATATTTATTTTATGTACTCTACTATAAATGTGTACAATAATATACTTATTTCGCTGAAAATTATTTAGACAACAATATTTTTTGAGAGCTTAAGGCCATCATACCAAATAAATATTATGACAAAAAAAAATAAAATATAAAATAGTGACTGAATTTTCTTCGTGCTTTATGTTCTCTATCTTCAGAATTTTTCTTCTTACGATGCGAAATATTTCAACAGACTTATTATTGTAATAAACATTTGTGAAAGAATGAGTTAAATTTTAGCAGATTATTAATTTTAATGAACTTTGTTGCCAATAATATATATATATATATATATATGTATGTATGTATATAT
>NC_068983.1:130149669-130155575 GCF_001194135.2 Octopus bimaculoides | reverse complement strand
TTTATTTGCTTTTTGTTTTGTTTCCTTTTATCAGACCTAGTGATTCAAATCTTCAGAGGGCACCAGCTTTTTTCCTTATAGGGAAAGGGGTAAACAATATACGTGGATGATATGTTTATAAAGATTCTTTTGGTTTTCGTGACAGACTACTATATGTTATGGGGTTTTCACTACTTGCAGACAAGTTTATGATGGAGCAGGGGAAGTTTAACATAAGGCACCTAGGTCAAAAGTATATAAAATAAAGTTGCTGTATGTGTTCTGATACAGTACATGTTTATTCATAGTTTTCACTAATCAGAATAATGTATCAGTATTTTTTTACATATGCTAAGTTTGGAAAATGTGATATACCAATATTTGCTTATTTAATATGTGAATAAATAAAAGCTAATTATAAATTAATAAATAAATAAATAATGAAATAAGAAATAAAAAGAAATAGTGTATAGTAATGTAACTAATCAGTACATTCAGTATGCAAAAACCATGAAGTAATATTAATTTAAAGTGATCTGGTAAAGTACATTTAGACTTATTTACAGCAATATAAAGAACCATAGATAAGATGTGAAATTAATTTTATATATATATATATATATATATATATTGGACTAATAATTATTTTAGAAATTAGAATTAAATTATATATCTAATATTATTTAAAGGACAGATAAGAGTTAGAATTTATATTATAACTCCTGTAAAGAATTGATACATAGGATTTACATGGTTTTATAATGATGGATTCATCAAGGTTTAAGAAACTGGTAAAATGAATGATTGGAATTGACATAGAATATAATGGTTAAAATTAAAGCTTATATATCTAATATCATTTAAAGGACACATAACAGATAAAATTCATTTTATATCTAATGTAAAGAATCGATTCATAGGTTATAATGATGGACTCATGAAGGTTTAAGAAACTTATAAACTGAATGGTGGAATTAACATAGAATATAATGGTGAACTAAACAACTAATAGAGAACATGATAATTATGTACTAATATAATTAGACCACACTATCTTAAATAATCGGGAACTTGTGTTAACTAACATGGGTCAAGTACAAAATAATAATGGAACAAGGAGTAGATTTATTTTAAGTCAACCATAAAATAACAGTAGTAATACCACCAGAAAAATAAAATAATGGAATAACATATATTCTTTAGGGTCAGGTATCAAATAAAATTTTTAAAAGTTTTGAAAACTATTAAACACTATTGAGAAATTTCAAAATATCCTATTCTTTTAAGTTAAATAAAATAAAGTAAGTAAGATACACACTAAAACTAACATCAATGGGAAAAGTGATGTTAAAAAAAATTAATTAAAACCATATACCATCCATGGAAAAGTTGAAATTTTAGTTGTCACAGGAAGATTATACATTATGTGCGAGTTCAAAAATATACTATAAAAGTTCAATTTCAATTTAAATATGTACTAATTATAACCTAAGATAAACATGGTAGGTGTTAAAATACTACACTATTACAATTTGCTACTTTTTAAAATATTTAAAAGTGCGAGTGGAACAGTGCACACACAATACTCTAAGGTGTGAAAGAAAAATGTAAAATGTGTATCGATGTCATTAGACCCGTTTTCAAGTGCAGCAACAACAATGGGTGAATAATCTTTACACATAATGCAAGTCAAAAAAAAATCGCAGTTTACGAAATTGAGCTGTTATCTTGTTCATTATACGAACGTCATCCAATAATGAATTCATCTTTAGTGAGATACGGCGAAATAAATGTTGATGCATGTGTTCTAGGTTCAAATAATGCTAAATGATTATTTCTCCATTCTTCCATTTGCATTTCGTACATATATTACCATTCCGGATAAGAGCAGTGGACGAATAGCTAAATCCGTTGAGAGAAGGTGATCCTATACCAGTCTCGACGCCATTGACTGTTTCTTCAGCGATAAATCCAGCACAAAGCTTGTACTTATACAACACTAATGATAGGTAGAAATAAAGATGGAACATTTGTTTGCATTTGCAACTTCTGGTTTTCTGTATACGCATAAAGAAGTGAATACACGTTCTTCTGAAACATGCACATGCTTTGGATTTCTCTTCTGTATGATTTCGCGATACTTGGCAATATTAGATTAGTTCATACTTCCAGCAAGTTCTATCTAACTGTCTTAATAAACACACACATTCTATGTATAATGTATGCGTGCGTGTGCATGCGTATATGTACGTGTGTTTTTGTGTGCGTATGTGTATGTGTTTTTTTTTGTTAAATACAAGATTGCGACAACAAGGGGACCGCTTATTTGAAATTAGTATTGCTTTATCGAAATAATCACGAAGTTGAAGCGAAATATTCATATAAATACCATTTTTCTCTCATTGAAAATACTGTAGAATTAACATTTCACTTGACTTATTTGTGTTATTTCTTTTAATCTGTTCTTGCCTCTAGTTCTTCATAGTGCATTGCATATGTATAGTTCTTTTCATCTCTCAACATCAGATTTGACTATAAAAACTATTGCTTCTAGTCAGCAAATTATGAAATTTGTGATTACTGCATTGACACTTTTAGATATTTTTCGATATATTTCATTATTCTGTGCACAAATAGTATTTCGTATATAATAAAGCTATTCAAAATGGAGACTTTTAAGCGTTTCAACAAGTAAAAGCATTTTGTGATTTCACATCTAAAAGTTTGAAATTAAATTATATCATTGGTTGGTAATAATTCGCTATGTGATACACTTTTAATGCTTAATAAAATCAGAAATTCTAAGTTAGAAATCTGTTGAAAGCAGAAAACGTCTTTTCATCGATTCTACTTATTACGTCATAGCCAACATTTACTCTAATGTACAAATGCCTATGTATTATACTTACATTCGTTATAACAATATTTCTCTTTATGTTGGCTCGCAATATAATTGTTTGGTATTTATCGATCTTATTATTTGCTAAATATTCCACTTGTCATTATAGCTTGTTTTACATTGATATATTCTACAAAAATAAACGTTTCCAATTTTCTATGCGAATGTACTAATAAGTTTTTAATAAGTATCATAAATAGAATCATTTTCTATCAGTGCCATATGTTCTATATGGTACTTCAAACTTTAATATTGCATATGTAAATTTTCATCTATATTGTTTGGAGAGGAGATAAATCAATTACATCAACCTGAGTTTTCTACTCATATTTATCTTATAGACTCTGAAGGGATGAAAGGCAAGGCCACCTACAGCGGAATTTGAAATCATAATGTAAAGTTTTCCCGCCCGGCACGTCCGAAACGCCCTGTGTCAAGGGCAGTGATCTGGGCTCGGACGGTTGTTGTGTCACAATAGATTACGTACACGGTGTGTGTCAAAACAGATATAAGTGGACGTAGGAAATGTACGATACACTTATTGAATGTCATGAAAGAGTAAAGCTGGAAAGAAGTCGCGGAGTAGGCCGACGTACCTTGAAATTTTGGATGGAAAATGACATGTGTCCAATGTGTCCAGAAATGTGTCTAATGTGTCCAATGTGTCCAGAAAAGAAACTAATGAACCAAGTGAGAGTGATTAGGTGGAATGGTTACTTAACTAGAGTAGAAATATTATGAGAAGTAGTGAGAGTACGAGAGACCTTGCGGATGGACTACAAAGGATGTTCGGTGTTGCAAACAGAGAGGTAGAAGTTGGAATCAGGGAGAAGAGTAGACAGGAGGAACAGGAGAATGGTGATGGGGCTGTTAAGGATGAGGAACAGGAAGGTTTTACAGTGAACCCTGATACGGTGGTGGGTGGACATGTAAGGGAAATGAACCAACTAGGTAATGAATTGCCTCAAAATCAAACACGATTCACCGACTTGATGAATACACCAGAAGTAAAAATCCCCATGAATATGGTATGGTTTAAATAGGAGTATGATAAAGAAAGTAACACAAACGTTGAATACTGTCATACGATACATCAATACAGACGACATAAAACAATGAATCTTCTCCTGGCTATTGCGCTACTTGTTGAGAAGAAATTGTAACTTAAGAGAACAAAACATGGTGGAGAAAAAGAAGCAAGGTAGAAACGACACGTTGAAAGGGACATAATGCGATCGAAGTAATATCTATGAAAATTTGAGCAACGGTTAGGAGGAAACTGGAAAAATGGGAAAGAGCCCGACCGAGGAAAATTAGAGAAAAAATATAAAATACGGAACAAAGGGTTTGATGCATTAATAGAGCAGTTACAAAAGAGGATCATGGCAAAATGCCAGAAGATCAGATTTGTGAAAAGAAATAATCAGCCAGAGAACAGTTTGTCCAAAAATAAATCGGAAATACTTCCGAACGTTAGAATGAGACAATGGGGAATATAATGCTCCCGATACAAAGCAAGTGAAGTAGTTCTGGAGCGGATTATACGGAAACAATGTGGTGCCTAAAAGGGATGCAATGTGGATAGGAACTATCAAGACAGAATTACAAGCAGGAAAGAAACAAAGGAACATTGTGATAAGCATGGGTGATGTGAATGTAAAAGTGGTTAAAGTACCTAACTGAAACCGCCGGACCAGATGGGATTCATGGCTTCTGGTTGAAGACATGCCACGCGGGGCATAAAAGAATAGCAGCCTAATTGAATGAGTGTCTCCAGAAAGGTAGTGCATCTGCGTGGATGGTGATTGAGAGGACAGCACTTGTAATGAAAGATAGAAGAAAGGGGAATATTGAAAGTATTAACAGATACCCTCATAGTGAAAACATATATCTTCCTTGTGGAAAACAATCTTCTGCTAGTAGAACAAAAGGGATGCTGAAAAGAATCCAAGCGCACCAAGGATCACATTGTGATAGACAAAGTTATAGTGAAGAACTGTAATCGGTACCATAAATGTTATGCATGGCATGGGCATGTTGACGCCTTCGTGGATTTTGGAAACACTCGACATGTGTGGAACAGCTGAGTACGTTTGTGCACTTATTAAGAACAGCATGCCTAGTTGGAAAACGCATCAATCAAAAGAGATAACTTCCAACGAGACACATGTGAATCTGTATTATTTGTTATAGCCTTGACCCCACTTTCTGTAGTCCTACGTAAAATCAACCTACCCTATGAGCTGAGAAAGAACGAACCCCGTCTCAACGACCTTCTCTTCGTTGACAATTTAAAACTGTTCACTAAATCAGAGCCTCAAATGGATGCTGGTTGAGACTAAAAATGTGAAGCATATATATATATATAGGGATGGAATTCGGTATATCGAAGTGTGCGGTGCTTACTTGCAAGGGGACGAAACAGCAAATAGTATGAGCATAGAATTGCCAAACAGAAAGAGAATAGAAGACCCGGATGATGAGAGGTACAAATACCTTGGGATCCTGGAGCTGCACAATATCTTGTACAGGGAAATGTAACCCAAGGTGATTGCATACTTCAAGCGTCTCATACGTCTATTGAAATCGAAATTCAACTCAAGAAACATTGTGACTGCCATCAAAATATAAGTTATCGAACTGTCTGTGATCGCAAATTACCATTGTAATAGTATGCGGTCACAGTTCAAATTGTCATGCCACGAAAATTAACGGTAAATTACTACCGAAAAAAAGGAAAGTAAACAATGAATATTCATTTTTATCTTAATTTTAATTTAATTTTATTAATACATCTTTTTCTCTTTACTTATATCCTTTTAGGGGAAAAAATACATGACGATTTTTTAAAAACCGAAATATGTAAAACAAACCAAAACATTCTTCTTTTAATGCATTTATTTAAAGGAAAATTAAAATGTAACCCATTTTAAGGAAGTAGCATATATATATATATTTATATATATATATATATATGTATGTATATATATCTAAGTATATATGTATAGGTATATATATGTGAATGTAT
>NC_068983.1:130148930-130149248 GCF_001194135.2 Octopus bimaculoides | reverse complement strand
GTTTGTATGTGTGTGTGTGAGTGTGTATGCATGTGTACTTATATATATAATTATCTTTGCATATATATATTTGTTCCTATACACAAATGTTCGTGTACACCTATATCTATATATGTATGTGCTTGTGTGTGTGTACATTTGTATATAAATACATATGTACATAGAGAGATTGATAGATAGAATAGAATGATAGGGAAATATATAGATCTGTGAGTGTGTTTGTTCTTGCGTACATGTGTGTTCGTCTATGTGTACTTGTATGAATGGTGTTTTAAATGTGTGTATCATAGTATATATATATATATATATATATATATA
>NC_068983.1:130146768-130148920 GCF_001194135.2 Octopus bimaculoides | reverse complement strand
TATATATATATATATATATATATATGTGTGTGTGGGTGTGTGTGTGTGTGTGTTCGTGCGTTTTTGTGTGCATGCATATTATTATTTATGTTAGTACATATTTGTATCTATATCTGTATCCAGCAAGGTGCACGTTTATAGACTTACCTCTTCCTGGAACGCTATTTAATTTCGGCATATGTTTGCTGATATGGAAAATTGTTTTCCCTGCCATATGCGTATCTCACACTTTTGGCGTGATCTTCGTTAGTTTCAACGTTGGATGATTAGGTTTTCAGATAAGCATGTTTCTTTTTTCATATCGACGAATAATATTCATTATATGAAGAGTTCACCTTAATATATCACGTTACAGAATCAATCGTAAGATACTCTATATTCAATCTATATTCAATATTTTAGCACTCTCTCAGAGATATTTTCTCTTGGAGGACATTATTAATTTCACTGATTCTTTCAAAAAACAAGTTTCTTCATAACTATGATATATATTAATTCACGCTATACCAAATGTTTCCATTTGCAATTTTGATCTATTGCATGGAAAGAAAGAAATTAAATAAATGTCTTGTACTATATCAATTTTACTTCCAATACTAGCCGACATTTTTATATTGTTTTTATTCATATGCCTGGTCGGTTTCAAGTGGTGGAATGACAAAATTGTCTTTATCTTCTGGGAAGCGTCAGACAATACCACTTGAATACGATGAATTTGAATGTAATCTTGGGAAGTAATTTGACGTTAAATAAATTGGTTGAAAAGAAATCATGGTAACTAGAGAGCTATCTAGCGGGTTAGGTGAAGATTGCTTACACGTTTTCAAAAACCACATATAACAACAGAAGTGAGATATAAAAGAGTTGTGAGGGAATAGTGATGGAATTGAATGTAAGTAGGGGTCTGAGGTAAGTAAATGGAAAACTCAGTGTGGAATCATTGGGGAGATGTATATTGAGCTGATATAAAAGTTGAAGCAACTTACTGATAGTAACCGTGTGGTATACCTCCTTCTCGGGAATCTCTAAAAAGATAAGTATCACTGAATGAAATATTAATTTTCCTGCCAATCTAAAGGAGAGATATAAATCTGTAGAAATATCGTAGGACGGCGAGAATAAAAATAATTATAGTAAATCATAGGCAACATATATTTTACATGCATGTTCATTATTTACACAAAACAATTCGGCCATTTGCAAAGTTATACATTAATAAATAACACAATGATTGTCTGCGGCATGCGTGATGCTTTCAAACTTAATGTTTACAAATGTTATATGTTTATTGTATAATGTTTAACTTTTCAGTAATAGAGAGTTCGAATTTGGTACACCAACTTCTGTAATTTTTAGCTTTAGCAATTATTTTCCTTTATATCGTTGGGTTGCTTATTCCAACTTCTATCATACTTGAAAGGGATGTTGACTGAGATTCGTTTTTGTCTCGGAATACCACCAAATGTTGTATAGACCTTTACTTGAAAGAATTGTCCGCCTTTGTTGGGTTCCTTGATGTTGCCCTAGTATACAAGTTATTTCTTGAGATAGGGCAGCAGTAGATTTATAGTTGCATTGTATTTGGTGGTGGGGGGGGGTGTTAGTATTTACATTATTTACATTTGACGGATAGTTGTCTTCACCTTGTTTGTTGTTGACACAACGTTTCGGCTAATATAACCTCCAGCCATCATCAAGTGTCTTGGGGAAATTTGGAACCTGTGTTCTCATTCCTAAAGTTATTGTCGATGTTGTTGTTGTTATAATTATCATCATCATCATTATTATTATTATTATTGTTCAGTAGTTTTATTTTTATAACGTGCTTTCACTTCACTACCGAGCACAGCTCTGTGCGCCTTGGGTATGTGCTGTGGTTTGCTGTGGTGCTCTTATGTTTACTGTATTGAAAGTGTTTTGCGTAGAATGTGTGCAGTACCCAGTAGTGCAATTTTCCGTATGTTATATATATTTGTAAGGCCTGGTGTTTTTGTTATGTATTTGTCTGAATATTTTTTTATTATACCTAAGGCACCTACTATGATAGGAATTGCTTCTGTTTTTAGATTCCACATTCGAGTTATCTCTATTTCCAGGTCATTGTATTTTGAAAGTTTTTCCATTTCTTTTAGAGAAACGTTGTCATCTGCTG
>NC_068983.1:130144988-130145612 GCF_001194135.2 Octopus bimaculoides | reverse complement strand
TTGCAAGGTTGCTTTGGCACATTTTTCTTATCCGAATTTCATATCTATTTCCTTGGTAAAGCCGTGTACTGTCTGTAGTAATGTTTCTAGCTCTCTGTCATTTTAGCATATAATTTTAGGTCATCCATATATAGAAGGTGACTGACTGTTTTTCCGTAGCATTTGTAACCGCATCCAGTTTTATTTAGCAATTCAGTTAAAAGTGTGAGTGCCAGGCAGAACAGGAGTGGAGAGAGCGTGTCTTCCTGGAATATTCCTCTTCTAATGGGGATGGCTTTCGTTTTCACAAGTCCCTCTTTTGTTTGGAGCTGTAGCACTGTCTGCCATTTGTTCATTGAGTGCCTTATGTTGGTCGTTGCCTTGTCGTGGCAAGAGAGCTTACGTTCGTGATGCTGGCTATGTCGGGCGAGGTTCAACCATCCCGAATTTGTCGCATCGCATTGGACAAACCAAAAACGACCCAATCTCCCTGGCAGATCCGATACGGTGGGAGACTTCGCTGATTCTGGGGCGATACAAAGGACGGGGTGCGGCTTCCTCCCTTCCTGTACGTGTGGCGGGTCGTTCTTCCGACTGGGCGTGTTGCTGTTGCCGGTATGTCATCTGGTGCCTTCGCTTGGTTTC
>NC_068983.1:130143342-130144047 GCF_001194135.2 Octopus bimaculoides | reverse complement strand
ACGGATCGCCCGCCGGGGATGCTGGTGATGGTGACGTGGCCAACCAACCGTCGGTCGATGCGTTCACCGTAGAGATTCCATGTGCGTCGATCTCCCTGTTATGCCCGCTCTGTCCTAGACACTTCTCTAGCCCCATCGAATGGGGGTTACACGTACTCAACAGGCATAACCGTAAGCCTGCGTACAAATGCATACGCTGTGGCCATGAGAGCGGCCACCTTCACTCGGTCAGATGTCACGTCGCCAAGTGTCCGGGGAACACTGGTCCTGCGGCACCGGACCCCCAGCAGCCACCTTATTAGTGTGACGAGTGCAGCCAGGCCTTCCGCCGGGCTGTAGGCCTGTCACAACACTTACGGCACAAGCATCCTGTGCAGGCGAACAAGCACAGGATAGAACGTCGCAGGGACGAAATAGCACGCAAGCGCGAAAAGCGTGCACAACTCGCGCGGACGACGGGGCGTACGTCGCGGGGTTGTTGGACAAAGGAGGAAGTGGCAATCCTCCTAGAAAAGGAAAAGGAGCTGCTGGAGGCCGGGTGCAAAAGTATCGCTGTGGCAGTGGTCCCCCTACTTCCGGACAAGACGCTGAAGCAAATTCGTGACAAGCGTTCCGACTTGAAACGTGACGAACGTCGAGCCCATTAGCGAGAAGGGGCTCTGCCGGTACCCGGGGCTACCCGAAGTGTGCCTGTCAGTAGTGAAG
>NC_068983.1:130140422-130142112 GCF_001194135.2 Octopus bimaculoides | reverse complement strand
CGCCTTCAGGTCTGACCCGATCGGTAATAGCTGGATGTCACGGCCGGGTGGGATATCTGAGGAGTGCTACTTGGGTATTCTCAAGATGCGCTCCAACACGTTTCCCACTCGCGAATGCCTCACCCGAGGAGGCCGCGGCGATAACACCTACCGGCGGTGCGGCAGCGCTTTCGAGACGATCTCTCACATCAGTGGCCAATGCCTGCGCCTTAAAAAGCAAAGGATGGCTAGGCACGCACGAATATGCCGGCTGGTGGCGAGAGAGGCCGAGCGTTACGGCTGGATGCCGGTCTACCTAGTATCAGGATCCAGGCTCATACCCGACCTGATGTTCCGCAGTCCTGATGAAGTAGTAATAGTAGACGTTACGGTTCGATATGAGCAGGGTACGGCGATGTACGATGCAGCCCGTGAGAAAGAGAGGAAATACCGACCGCTGATCTCTCTCCTCGGGAGGGAGCTAGGCGTACCGGTACGGGTGTTCGGTTGCCCAGTCGGGGCCCGCGGCGCGTGGAGCCGCGAGGCCGAGAGCGCATTGAGATCCTTGCGCATTTCGGACAAGTAGTTTATGAAGCTGCTGAGCAGGACATCGATACTCTGCACGTACAGCATGCTTAAGGACTGATCCATGAGGGTGGATCAAGGGGTATGTCCTAACATTCGTCCACAGTGGGAGCGTGGGCAATAATCCCCTCTTGCACGGGCATCGTCTTCGTTTCTAGAGTTAACTGCCAGTTCCATCCGGCGGATTCTGACTACGGTTTCCCGGGAATCGCTCGGGATCCTCATGAAGGAGCAAGGCGTGCGGAGGCGCCACGTGGCTGTTGGTCTTCGATGCATTCGGTCTCACCGTCTCGTATAGGCCTAGTGATATTCGGTTCCGGTCGCTTGTGGTTCGAGGTTTCGTCAGAGTCGTGTAGCGACGAAATACAGTCGCATTGTCTCTTTATATTCGTTTCCGGGTTCCTCGGTTACCTGGTCGCTATTTCTCAGTCTCGCCGGTCGATTTTGTGGTCGTGGTCGCTTTTCCATCATGCGGCAATCGTTGGACACTCCGCAAGTCCTGGGTGTGTTGCACATGCATCGAGCCCCATCTCCCTGCAGCTCTATCGCAGGGCGGGGGACAGGCGCTGACTGGACCCGCCCACCGACTCCGTTCCAGTCGCTCAGAGGCGGTCAGCTGTCATTGGCCGTACGATCGGTCGGCATGGACAGCAGCCCGCCCCCATCCAGAGATTGGATCGTGGCGTGCGCCACTGATCCACCAGCCTGTGCCGGCTATTCCGCGAATGGGAGCACAGCAATTGACTCTCTCTTCTCGTCTGGTGCCGCTACGCGTCTGCCGCTGGAATCGGGCCGCTCTTGATTTGCGTGGCCGTGCAGCACCACGATTTCGTGTTGGAGGAGCTAACTACGGCCCTGGTGGGACCGTCTACCTAAAAACACCGGGCGTCCAGGTTGACTGTATCCGCGTCGGTGTCTCCTGTCGTGCACACGCGGAAGAAGGGTCTCCTGTCGCGTGTCTTGTCCACGAAAGTCGACAGCACCACCCCCGCGGGCGCGGCTTCCGGCGAAAGGTAGTGGAACCGACACTAACAAAATCGGGCGGCTTGGTGAGTTATGATCCACCGGGGGTGGATGGATGCACTCAACAGGTCGGGTGCCTCCGTGCACGAAAGTCGGCCCGGTC
>NC_068983.1:130132439-130135704 GCF_001194135.2 Octopus bimaculoides | reverse complement strand
AACACGGCTCCATACCCGGGACGCCGTGGAGCGTCACGGCTTCGGGCTCGCCATCGCGTCGGTGCGCGCGGCCCTCGGTTCCCGCTTCACGCGGTGTCGTGCGGTCGTCGCACTCCGACGCGCGGCAGGCGTTCGGCCGACTCAGAACTGGTACGGACCGGGGGAATCTGACTGTCTAATTAAAACAGAGCATCGCGTAGACGGCCGAGCTGCACAGACGCGATGTGATTTCTGCCCAGTGCTCTGAATGTTAAAGTGAAGAAATTCAGCCAAGCGCGGGTAAACGGCGGGAGTAACTTATTATTATTTTTATTATTATTATTATTCAGGTCACTGCCTAGAGTTGAACTTGGAATCTAGGGATTAGTAGTCCGCGCTCTTTACAAATACGCCTTATGCCCGTGGCCAATTATGGAATGAATTTTATGGCTTATAAATCTAATATTCTCCAATGTTTCCTTAATACCGGTTTCGATAAACTGTTCATATCTGCACTCTGTTTGCATAGGAGGTTGCTGTGTCCGAGCATATGTGCTGCTTCATTAAGGTTTCGTATTTTCCAGTGGTGTTCTCTGTCTATCATTTTAAATTCATACCGTTGGGGGAGGTGGTCTCCATTGTTTCATACATTATCAGCTCTACCCGATTTATCAATATTTCCTCGTGTCAGAGTTTTGCGATGTTCCTCTACCCCTTTTTTGAGGAGGTGACATGTTTCGCCTTTGTATAACCTACCACATCTGCATGGGATGTAGTGCACGCAGTTCTTGGTCATATTCTCTTCTATTGGGGAATTTTCTCGAAGGAGATATCTGCGAAGTGTTGTATTAATCTAGAATACTGTGCTGATGGCATATGGGCCGTGTATCTTTTGTATCTTTTCGGAGAGGCCTTTCACATAGGGTAGACAGACTGTGGACAGTTTATCGGTTTCATCCTCTCTTTTCTTCATAATTGGAGTAGATAGTATGTTTTTGGTGTTGCTATTGCTTAATAGGATGTTACTGAGCTTGATCATTACTTCGTGGTGGGTATCACGATTGCTACTTATATTCATTGCTCGATGTTTTAGGCACTAAGCAATCTCTCTCTTTATACTGTACGGATGGTGGGAGTTGAAATTGAAGTATTGTCCAATGAACGTCGGCTTGCGGTATACGGATGTCTTGAATGCATAATTGATACGAGTTAGTAATACGATGAAGGCTGGAGGTTATACCAGCCGAAACCTTTTGTTAACAACAAACAAGATGAGGACAAATATCCGTCAAATGTAAATAATATAAATAATGTACATTATTCTTCATTTCTTAAATATAGAACTGTGTTTCTAATATGGATATATTTATTGTAATTGAGTATTATTGACCCTATTTTGGGGAGGCAACTATAGTTAACTTGAAGACTATTTCTGTCGAAGACTTTGTGGTATATGCGTGGATGTGGAATGTGGTTGTCTCTTAGTTTTATGTATTTCCTAGCTCTGTTGGTAGCTATAATCATGCTATACGTTGGCTTAAACCATAAGAGTTTCCTCTCCGTCTTCTTGGTCTATTTATACTTGGTTCAATGTAGTATAAGTTATTCTTGAAATTTAACCTTTGTAAAAGAGCATTATAATAATGGGCGGATCTATCAAAGGTGTTTTTGTTGGTTGATAAATTGGAAATGTGCCTGCTTATTTTGTTAACCGTTTATTTACTACGGTGGGTGTTTTAAACCTATATCTATTTACGAGGCTTTCTTGTTTGGTTTGTAGTAGGGTTTAAATATTTCCCGTGTTAAGATCCATGTTAATGTCTAGGAAGTCTTCTTCTTTATGATTTGTACCAATTCTGGTTCTTCAGCCTAATTGGATAAATATTTTGCATAATTTTTTCCTCATTCAGTTCAGATCATGTCCGTTTTTTATAGTATACATCTCTCAGGCCATTGCCCCTATACAAACCTGTATTAGCTTCTTTTGTTGCTTTTGTGAAGGGTATCTAGGATATAAAGACCTAGAAATTCAATTATCCCAGCACCGTTATAGCTCCCTATTGCCACTCGTCTCTATTCTTTTTTTTACCTAATAATTACCCAATAATTATACTGTATCAGTATTTCTTATAGTGACATACGTCTTACTAAATTCAGGAGCCTTCTGAAGCAAGCTTTTAGTGATCAAGGCGTAGGACTCTATGATATCGTATTCTATAAATTTGCATTTGGGATTTTCTATTTTCTGACGCCATTCAAAAGTTGCATTACTGCATATTTATTGAGTAAGATTTGAGTGTGCTCCCATATGTCCTATAATATTATCTAATATGGATTTAGTAATAATTTCCATTTCACTTTTTGTGGGATTCTTCAATCTACATCTAGCATTTCACGCGAAGTTAATTGTATGGTCTTTGAGAGTTCTGAAAGCGTTTCATGAGATAGGATTTTCTTTGCCTTCTATTTCAAACTTCGTGGCTACATGTTTTGCTTCTGCATTAATTGAATTATAAGTGGTGGAGTTCGTTTTATAATGTTTTAGATATGTTGCCCGTTATTAATGTGTTGTGTTTGGTTGTTTACTTCATAATTAATTTTTGTTTTATCTACTTTAATAAACATATCTTTTGATGCTTTGTAAAATTCCATGTATGCCTGCAATGTGTTTAGGAACTTGTTCGACATTTGTTTAAATTTTTCATATCTAACTAACTTTATAAGATCGTCTACAAATTTTTCTAGGTCTTTACTATGTTGTAGGTCTTTATTAAATCTAAAATTGTCCTTTTCATGAGAGCTGCACGAATAGAATGGAAACTTATTGCAAAAAGCCATAAATTATAGAGGAGGCGGTAACAAATGTAAAAACTGAATTACTGAAAAATTAAACATTATACAATCAACAGATAACATCCTAAATGTAAAATCTGAATACAGAAAGCACAACAAACGCCACAGACAAAAGAAATAAGCACCAATGATAACCTATTTCGGCACCCAAGTATGAGAACACCAAGGACAGAAGAATCGATTGGAACACATTTATACTCTATTATCTTTTACTTGTTTCAGTCATTTGACTGTGGCCATGCTGGAGCACCGCCTTTAGTCGAGCAACTCGACCCCAGGACTTATTCTTTGTAAGCGTAGTTCTTATTATATCGGTCTCTTTTGCCGAACCGCTAGGTTACGGGGACATAAACACACCAGCATCGGTTGTCAAGCGATGTTGGGGGGACAATCACAGACACACAAACATATACACAGACATACATATATATAT
>NC_068983.1:130130993-130131770 GCF_001194135.2 Octopus bimaculoides | reverse complement strand
CATATATATAAATATATATACATACATTCATATATGTATGTATATATATATATATAAAACCTTTCTTTGGTTTTAGCCATTTACATTGAGGCGCATGTACATTCTGTTCTAAAAACTCTCTCTAAAATGTGTTACCAACGAATGTAATTGTGCATTAGATACCATCGAATCTGTCAATGATTTATAAACTTACATAGACATTCAGGTTGGTAAGCGGCGAGCGGACAAGTCTCACTGAGAAAGGGTAGTGCCCAACAATCGAGTTAGAAATCCCAGCGCGCACTTATGCCAGTTCATATCCCTTAATGATGTGCCTGTCTTCTTGGCACCATTTATATACATGCATACTCAATTAAGACACACACATGCACGCACGCACACACACACACACACGCACACACACACACACACAAAATACACACATGCACACACACACACACACACAAATATATATGTGTGTGTTTATGTACCGACTCAAATATATTTATACACAAAAACATATATATGTTCACGTACACAGAGGGTGAGTGTCAAAGAGGTCGTATAATACTCATATATATATATATTGACAAAGTGTTTAACGTTTCGAGCCTATGCTCTTCCACAGAAAGGAAAACAGAAAGAAACAAGAAGAGAAAAATATGTATAGTGATTAGCGATCTTTCATGGCGATCTTTCATTTTCTCTAAACGGATGGCGATATTTATGGCACACATAGAACAAAAAAAAAAACAGAGGAAAAAGCAAAAGCAAACCTGCCTTTATTCTAGTATATAT
>NC_068983.1:130122599-130130797 GCF_001194135.2 Octopus bimaculoides | reverse complement strand
ATATTACATTAATCTTAATCTTAATCTTATTTCGGCCAGAGTTCTTTCGTCACACTTCTGTGACCTCATCAGTGGTCCTTTGTTTCCTTCTTTCTTATGTGTGTCTCACCTTGCTAACTATCAGCCATTTTGTATTTTGTATTCCTATTGTATGTGTCTACGCATGCGTGTCCTTCAATGTGTCTGTGTCTTTTGTAAGTGCATGTGTGTATGGGGAGTGTCTGTATCACCTATATTCTCTGTTAATACGTGTTCATTTGTATTAGTTTTTATTTATTTATATGTTCATGTGTGTGTGTGTGTGTGTGTGTGTGTGTGTGTGTTTTATTAATGTGTTTAATTAAATTTTGTTAACGTATGTAGTATTTATATATGTATATATACATATATATCACAATAAGCAACAGAATATCAAGTAGTAATGCAGTACGACTGTTTGAAGCGCTTCTATTTAATGCAATCATTACATTAAATTAAATGCAATGCTATCTTCAACTGCACAAATAAATAAAAGGAATTTTAAGACGTAGGACACATTAATATAATTTTTCTCATATACAACGTTTAAGAATCGAGGGTTTTAATTCATTTCTAATTCATTTATCTCTATATTACCTACTAGATCTGAAACTGGAAGACTGTGTCTATTTTGAATAAAGGATAATTGTGAGTTGACAGCTCACGGCTAGGTATGGGCATAAATATTATCTTATGCCACCCTTTCCCCGGGAGTAAATAAGACATTAGGTGGAGTCAGCGTGATATAAGTAACTGTCTATGAAAATAAGCAGCGGGCGGGGAAAGGGGTTAGGCTTTAAATCATGATGTTAGCTACCAGTTAATGGGACAAGACACTAAGAAACCTAAGATGTTAATATAGATAACATTTTATTCGGGACATCATGGGGGAATTTTTATAAACATTAGTTATGTTGTATAGAAATACGTTGTATAGAAATATAGAGATATGTTGTACATAAATATAATGTAAGAATTCCAAAAATCACATCATAACCAAGACAGATAAAGGATATGAACATATCGATCATAAACATTAAAAAGGAAGATTATATAGGGTCAGTTTAATATCCATTCGGGTACATAATTAACGAACTATTAGGTAGCTTCTATAAAGACCGCTCCTAAAATGATATAACCAAATTAGGTAAAAGTTTTGTATATAACAATTATAAGCACTAAAATTGAAGATAATATAGAATTAGTTTAATATTCATTCATGTTCTTAATTAATGAATCATTAAGTGGTTTCTATACAGACTGCTGCAGGCATATACATATGGAATGAATGGAAAGATATACATGCTGTCTATTAATTTTAAGCGATGAATCAGAAAAGTGTAAAACTGCTTACAGATACATAGAGTCAGTGATATATTCGCAAGTATTTTCTCGTGAATTAGTTGCTCTGTATTGAAATACACATACATATATGACGAAACAGGAAAATTGAACACTTTTGATATGTATTCTCTATCACGCATGTTTCATGAATGCTTTAACTCAATGTAAATTTGTCTCAATATAAATTTGTCTCTATCACGCGTGTTTCATGAATGCTTCATTTCAATGTAAACTTGTCTCATAGACTTCTTTCCCTGTCGAATGCAATTCTAATAGGATAATCCTTACATGTAATCTTTTGAAATTCCTTGTAGCAGATGAAACAGTGTAATATAGAGAAACTAATACCAAAACGTACTGCATTCATGTCTTATTTAATACGAGGGGATACCCAAAAGCAACCGGAGACCTTCTCTGTGAGACAAGAGTATTGTAGTTCAGTCTTCTGCCGCTAGATGTCATTTGATGCAACCCACAAATATCAGATTGGCGATAAGCATCCTTAGGTGACACCGTACTGTCAGTTGTGTGCCTTTGTTTGGCTGTGCGTCTCCCTTGTTTATCGATCATTGCGGTGGCAGCGGTGGCTGAAACGAAAGAACAGCGAGCTTCCATGAAGTTCTGCTCTCTGCCCGAGAACATGGCGGCGGAAACAGTCGTCTTGCTTCCAAATCTTACGAAGAAGATGCCATTAGCAAACACAAGTTTAAGAGTTGTTATCCCGCTTTAGGAATGGTCACGTCTTTCGTTCAAGGTGACCTTCGATCTTCTAAACGAACAAAAATAACACAAAAATTCATAAACTGACCATCGCCGAGCAATTGCTGAACTTGTTGATATGATTAGTGTGATGTGCAGCTCTTGTTGACGAATTGAGAGCAAGGAATTGCAAATTAAATGAGTTGCACCATAATTTGTTCGTCACTTGCTCATCAAAGAGAAAAAGCAGTCTCGATTGAATGCGTGTCGTGAACTGAAAGAACAGCTGGAAGTTGATTCGAGTCTTTTTTTCTGAGATCATCACTGGTGATAAAAGCTGGTGTTACGGCTACAATCCGGAATCGAAGCAGTAATCGTCTCAATGCAAATAATCGATGTCACCACGACCTCAAAGGCGCATCATGTGAAGTCGAGTGTGAAGACGATAGTGATTTTCTTCATCAATGCGACAGGAATTGTCCGCACAAATTTTGTTCCACCTAGTCGAACTGTTAACCAGCCATTTTACTTGGCAGTTCTGATTCAATTCCTAGACGCGGAGTGACGAAAGCACACCAATCAGTGCAAAGGCGAGAATGTTGCTTTCCTCACAACAATACGCTTGCACACAGCACATTGATTTTGAGACAGTTTTTTGCCAAAAAAAGACATGATCTACTTTGCACCCCCATTTGCCAGATTTTGCTCCCTGCGACAATTTTGTGTTCCTCCTAATAAATAAAATTCTTAAAACAAAACATTTTACAGATGTAGTTATGAAAAACATGACGGAGGCGTAAAAATGCATCACTTCGCAAGAGTGCCACACATACACACACACACACACAGACAGAGACACACACACAGACACACACACACACATATATATATATAATGTTCTTGACACCGGGGGTTTGGCCAGCTCACTCATGATCGAGCTCTTGTGCATTTCATTTCGCCTTGGTTTGTTATAGTTTCTGTTATCTTGTTTAGGTTATGCTCAGTTCTGTGAAGTGATATTCAGGTTGTATGGTAGTTTCTAGCAGGGAAATGTCAGAGAGAACATAATTTGTTAAATTTCAGATCGTGTTAAAGTTGAGAATTTATTCACACGTATCTTTAATGAGGTTGATGCAATCCACCTTTGTATGATGGTCACACATTGTGATTCATAGCGTGGGTTTTGTAGAGAGTAATTTAGCACTAATGAGTAGTCTTGTGAGGTATTTTGATCTTCATTTGCTCTTGTGTATTTCTAGTGGTTGTTTCATTCTTGGGTGGTGTCTCAAATGTGGAATAATCTGGTAAATAATGTTGTAATCCCTTGTTTGGTTCGGTTGAGTGCTGTAATAAATGTTAAAGGTTAAAGACTTTGGCGTATCTGAAGTGTTTCTGCTTTGTTTCTCCTAATTCTTGAATATCCTTTGATTTGACACGCTCTTTTCCATTGTATAATAACATTGACGACTGTTTGTTTTTTCAATTATTTTGTTCTAATATCTGGAGTCTTTCATTAAGAGCTCTACATTTTGAAACAATTGTGCAGATTCTTCTTGCTATATTAAATGGCATATTAATCTTCTCGTGGTTGTAATGGCACGCGTAGAACAGCAGGTATTGTCTAGAAACATTTACTTTGTAATTAATGTCTTTTTGAATATTTTGTGTCTGCGTCGGTTATTAGAATGTACAGGAATGGTAGTTGAGTTTTACTGTATTCCATGGTGAAGTTAATACTATTGTTTTTGGTATCAACGAGATTTTAGAAATCAATAAGCTGGTCAAATATATGCATCCACAGAATCAGACAGTTATCTAAGTAATGACTTCCGTTATCTAGCAAATATGTATATAGGTCCCAGCTATAAGCTAATTTAGATCGTTCATATACCTGGACCACCATGCATACCATGACTAAATTGGTGTAAGTTGGAGCATCTTTTGTATCGAACGCAGTCCCAGGTACATACTTGTAAACATTGACATGAAAGTCAAAAAACTTATTTTCAAGGAGGAATTTTAATCTTTCGGTGAAGAAATTGCTTTCGATTGCCTCTGCTATAACACGAGTGAATTTTTGGGGCTATAAATCTATTGTCTCAAGCCCATATTAGTACTGGGGCATGGTTTACTACATCAACTAAGGTAATGATATTTTCTTTGTTGACCGTTGTTGGGAGGTGGTTTAACCGATTCAGGCCATCTCATACAAGATTCCGTATGTGTTTCAAAATAGGACATATTGACAGAAAATATCAACGGATATATAAATAATAATGCTAGGAAATATTAGAAAAAAAAAAAACGTTTTTAGACGCAGTTGAGAGAATTTCTGACACGCGATTGTACAAATCAAAAATAAGAGACTAAAGATGAAGCGAATGTAGCGTGGAACTTCCAAATAATATTATAAACCTAATCACATGATCATCCTGTACGGCACTTGGCAGAATATATTCAGAGATCCACAATTATTTGGGACTGCAACAAACACGTTCACTCAGACTCACTATATATCGGGTTGCGTGTCGTTAACCAGTTGCAAAAGACGTTTTCCTAGGGCTAAGTTGTAGCAACATACTTCATTATAGAACAGCCATGCTTTAGTGGCAATGAAACGTGCACACACACACACACACACACACACACACATATATATATATATATATGTATGTGTGTGTGTGTGTGCGCACACACACATAACTACTTGACTCTTTTAGAGTTACAGCCGTTTTGCCACCTTCTTTCATATATTAATAATGATGAAAGCTGCGTGACAGCTGTACTCTTTAGTGTGAAGTAGTTACATGGATGTATTCATCCCTCAATACGTTTTATATTTTATATAGTCCGCATGAGGTAGGTTCATCTACCGGGTATTCAGGCTTTACGCTGTCTGGTCACTCTACAGTACACTTTTATCTGTGGCAGTATTATATGGACTGTTAGACGAGTTCATAAGAGGAGCTTTCTGCAATAGTCACCCGATTTTCTGAATCTATATATTATACTACAAATTTATATTATAAACAGACAATTCGTATATATTTAAACGCTTGACTGATCGGCTGTTTCAATAATCCTTATAAATTCAAGGAATGAGCTTGGTGAGTAAAACGTATTTCTTTGCAAATCACATCCTCAAAAACTATGCTCTATTTTCTTCGGTTTTGCTTCCAGTCTCTCTCCCTGTCTCCTAGTTTAAAGAGTCTATATTTATCTTTATATGGAAGTGATTGAAGATATATGAGAGGGTATGTGATTAAAAGTTTGAAAGGGAATGTGTGCATAACAACGTCGTGTAGTGTATATTTGTATGTGTGCATCTATGAGTGCGCGCTTTCGCTTAAGTATGTGGTGCCGTTTATATTTAATGTGTGTGTTGTGAAATTGTATTACTGTATTTTTATTTAAATACTTTGTGTTCAGAACATTTTATTTCTCTTGAACTTCGTGTGTATATGAGCGTCCATTGATGCGTATGTATTTACGTAGAGACAATGAGGCCCGGACCTATAATTACTTTTGGGATGGTACGCATAATAAAAGGGGTCGCGAATGACCATGAGATTGCACCTAGAAAGTAACTCTCCGAGGCACTAGTCTGGGCAAGTTTCTTTATGAAAGACCAGCAGAGGCCCCAAAATACCAGCCTATTCACTCCACGCCATTGATATGTACCGAGGGAAAGGCAAAGGTCGACACAGCTTGGCACTAGTAACGTCGTACCTCATTTCTACAGCTGAGTGAACTGCAGCAACAAGATATAAGAAAACAACACGTAGCCCGGTCTGAATATCGAAATCACTATCTCATGACTGGGATGCACACAGATATATGCATCTATAAATATAGCGATAAATGTGTTTGTGTGTGGGTTGTATGTGTGTATGCATGTATAGAGTAAAACATATGGAGAAGGACTATATATTATATTATGTATATATAAACTTGTTAGGGTGGCGACCAAGCTGAACCATTACCTACCGGGGAAAGGAAAAAAAAAAACAATAAAAATAGCCCGTTATCAATTTATCAGTAGAAATTCTGCCGAGGTCGACTTAGTCTTTCATCGTTTCGGCACTTGATAACTGGGATCGCCGTAATCAATTTACCACTTCTCTGAAATTGCTGTGCCAATATTTGAAACCAATATAGTTCCTAGTTGAAAAGATTGTTGTATTACTTGAAAAGGTAATGTTTTGCATGCTATTCGAACACAATTTATTATAAGTTCCATTGGATCTGTCTTAAAATTATCAGGAACGTATCAACTTTTTTTATTTGCTTATGCCGAGATAACTTCAAATTTTATTACTGAAATCGATATGAAATCTGAAGCATTCCATCAAATCCTATCGTTAATATTCTACAACCTGTTTTTCTTTTACATTTACATTCTGGCAAGTAACAATTAATCGGCCAGTTAAGCAATTACTTTTATTGTAATTATTCATACTTAAAGAATGATTAGACTGGTGAAATCTCCAATCAACATTGTGATTAATGTTAGTTACATAATATTACAGAACTATCAAATACATCAAAGACAATGATATGAGACACTATATTGATGTGAACGGCACTCGTCTTTAGACTAACCTGAATTATCATTTCTGTAATGTAAATGTCGAAATAGTTTTGTGCTAGGACAATATAGAATAATTAACTTCTAACCTTTCTTTAAAGAATGGTAGAATTAATTAATTATGGTGTGAAAATTCGACTGAATGTTATTAGTCTCTTCAATATTAGTGCGAGAAACTAACTACCAAACTTTTTCCAGAGAGATTCGCATACTGATGTAATGATTGAGGGTATTACACACGTCCATATGTTTATAATGTTTTAATAGTTAGCTAAGACTGATTACACTGCTGAGCAATTTTCTGTCCAACAAAAACCGGTCATTGAAAACGCCCGAAAGAACCACTCTCCCTGCAGGGGCAGAGTATCATACTGACTGAGATATGTTGGCTTACTAGAAAAGCAGATCCATAAGAGACTGTACCGCGGGAAATATGCTGCAGTCGAAAGGAGATACATATTAAATGTAACATATAGTTGAATATATGTGTGTGTGTGTGAATGTGTGTTTGAGTGAGTGTGTGTTGTGTGTGTGTGTGTGTGTGTGTGTGTATGTGTGGGTGTGTTGTGTGTGTGTGTGTGTGAAGGAAATAATTCGCTGTCACATGGACCCACATCGAGACTACGAGATGGTGATGAATTGCTTAGAGCAACCTTAATTAATGTCACGGCTTGCACGGAATGTCGTACCACACCGTCATCTGTAGATTGTTAAAAATGATGTTTACGAGACATATCTCATGAATTTTCATCAGATTCTCTGTGTCATAGGTCATCCGCCCAATAAAATTCGGAGTTCTGTGAATGACGTAATTGCTTGACCTTGAACTCGCAATACATATTGTACAATAGTTGAATTGATAGAGAGTACGACACCGTCTTCATTGACCATCGATCACATTGTTTCCTCAAATTTAGTATTATACAATGTGTTTTAAGGAATCGGTAGACAAATTTAGTTCAAGTGCTATACGAGTTTGGAAGAAGGAAATAACGGAATTGAGAAGCATGTTTTTTCAGAGATATGCTGTGTTTCCTTACATACACACAAAAGTCAACAAAATCATAAATGATTAGGTGTTTTATATAGGCGAAGGTTGTGACTGTGTGGTAAGCATGGTTCCGGGTTCAGTCCCACTGCGTGGCACCTTAGGCAAATGACTTCTACTATAGCCTCGGGCCGACCAAATCCTTGTGAGTGGATTTGATAGACGGAAATTGAAAGAAGCCCGTACACACTTCACGTCTGGCTGTACAGCCTTTTTGTTTGTTTATTTCACCGTTTCATTTTCCTGTCTTGTTTTCCGTCCGCCACTACCCTCCACGAAAACAATTTCATTTGTGTTCGTGGGAAGAACCATTTTAACGATGCGTACTGCCTTAATTCTTCGAAACGCCGGAGTTTTAATGGTGGCAGCTGATGAAGGGGATGTTTCTATCTGGCCTGCTTGTTTGTTGCACCTTGTTTACCATTTTTGTCCTTGTTCTTTTGCCACGTCATGTACCCAGTTATGTATCTATATGTACATGTGCTTGAACGTATATACATA
>NC_068983.1:130117664-130122394 GCF_001194135.2 Octopus bimaculoides | reverse complement strand
ATATATATATATATATATATGTATGTATGTATGTATGTATGTATGTATGTATGTATGTGTGTGTATATGTTTGTGTGTCTGTGTTTGTCCCTCCAACATCGCTTGACAACCGATGCTGGTGTGTTTATGTCCCCATGATTTAGCGGTTCGGCAAAGAGATCGAAAGGATAAGTACTAGGCTTCCAAAAACTAAGTCCTGGGGTCGATTTGCTCGACTAAAGGGGGTGCTCTAGCATGGCCACAGTCAAATGACTGAAACAAGTAAAAGAGTAATAGAGTAAAGAGAGTAAACCACGACGGTTGTTGATTTAAATTATGGAGGGGGAGCCTTAAGCAGTGAAGCGTATAAATGTAATGCTGTTACTAGTTCCAGTTTCGCTGTAGACATTTCGCAGTCACTTATCTAGACTGTGATGAATAGGTGACGCTGCGAACTGATATAGGTGTCTACAGTGAGAAATGTTATCCATGACAAACCAAAGTGAATGACTTATTTACAAGGCCAAACGTGACACAAACATATTAGTAGTAATGATAACATTATATGGATTCAAATATTTCTGCAGTCATTCATGGTTTCTGTGCTGCATGAATTAGTGGAAAACGGATTAACCGCCCTCACCTTTTACATTCGAAAATAATTTTGGAAAAATACATCTACCGACTTAAGATATCATATTTCATCTCGAATCTCATTAGCAATATTATGCTGATGTTAATGATGTTCTTGACGCTTAGCCCAAATTACGAATGTTTCAGAAACTTTATTATGAAAAGCTTTCAAGTTTTCGCAAGGACTTCTTCTTTAATGAAGTTTTAACTTATATCGGCCAATATGACTTAAAAGAAAATGGAATTCAAGAGACTTCATTGTTTATAACATTTTCGTGGAGTATGTAGTGAGTCCCACGCTGTTTATCCGTTAGAAATGTTTGATATTAATATGGAATTTCTCTCATATTGTCAAGCTTCTCATTTGGAGGAGTCGATTGGGCGTAGGATAGAATATTGGAGAATTCTATTCCAAATACGCGTTGAGTTCCTTAAATACTGCCAATAAATTTACCGGTCGTAGAATATACTACACAAGAACCGAAATCAATATTCCTTCTTGTTTGCTTGTTGCTCTCTCTCTATTTCTTTAATCATTTCTTTGTTCTTTTCTGTCTTTCTTCTGTATTTTCTACCCTTCTTTCTTTCTTTCACCTTCTTTCCTTTCTTTCACCTTCGTTCCTTTCTTTCTTTCACTCATTCTACCTTCATTCCTTCGTTCCTTCATTTCTTCATACCATCTTTCTTTCTCTCTTTCTGTCTTTCTTCCTTTCTTTCTCTTTTTCTTTCTTCCTTCCTTCCTTCCTTCCTTCCTTTCTTTCTTTCTTTCTTTCTTTATTTCTTTCTTTCATTTATTTCGCTCTTCATTTCGTACTACTTTCCTTTCTCTATCTATCTATCTATCTATCTATCTATCTATCTGTATGTATGTCTATCTCTCTTTCTCTAACGGCATCTATCACCCCTTGAATCGACTACGCTTGGCTGTAAGATGACTCGTAGCAGTCCATTCACTGCATCCATTATTCGCTCAATGGATTAGTGCTAAGTGAAGAGCTATCAATCTCTTATTCAAAACGTAATACGTCGCTGTGGCCGCCCAAAATTAATAATCACAATATATTATATTTTGTGATGCTCTTGCAGCTTCTGTTTCTCCTCTTGTCGTTGTTGTTGCTGCTACTGTTGCCGTTGTTGCTGTTGTTGTCTTCTTCTTTCTCTCCCCTTTCTTTTCTTCTTCTTTCTTTCTCATTCTTCCTTCCTTCTTTTTCTCCTTCCTCTTTTCTCTCTCTCATTCTTCCTTCGTTCCTTCTTCTTTTCTTTTTCTTCTTTCTTATTTCGTTCAACTGCTAATACAACTGCAATTTTAACTCTACTACTACTACTACTACTACTACTACTACTACTACTACTACTACTACTACTACTGCTGCTGCTGCTGCTGCTGCTGCTACTACTACTACTACTGCTGCTACTACTACTACTACTACTACTACTACTACTACTACTACTACTACTACTTCTACTACTACTTTTTTCTCACTCTTTCAAGTAGCTGCAACCCAGGCGCTTTTCATAAGTCTTCGGTAGGCATCTTCGTTCCTCATTACCTCTGGTAGATCCTCAGTAATAAGTGCTGCGTCTTTACCAATAAAATCGATATAGTTGAATACCCTTCGCTTTGTCTTATGTTGCGGGAACTCTCTAATATATATTACCCAGTTTGACCTGCGGTTCAGCAGAATAACCTTTAGTATGAGACAGCATAACATAGTTGAAAAGATGTGACATAAACCTGTTATTAGAACGTTGTCTTTACCTTTTAATCAAGTGATGGCATTCAAGTAATTATTTGAAGCCTGTATGTATATATATGTGCATATGTGTAAGTGTGTTCGAGTGTGTGTGTCAGTGTGTGCATCAAGAGTAGTGCTTCTTAACTCCTCTCCAATATAAGTAATATATTATTTCTCTTGGTGATGTTACAAGTGTAGTAATGCAACTAATCTTTTTAACGAACAAAATAAAATCATTCAAATTCAGATATTCATAAATTCATGTCCTTTACGTAATCCTACACAAAGTAATACCTCCAATGGTAAAGGGTACAGAATTAACGCCAGTGATTGATTAAATAACGTTATGGAGTGCATGAAGAAAGGAAATATATGATTTCTATAATAATATAAAAATGGTTGATGCATATGCTATCTGTTGAGGATATTCAAGTCCAATACGTTGACATTCGTGAACGGAACGACATATATAGCCTATCATCTTCATATTCCAACTGCATATTCGATTCCATCATTAAACATTATGCAAATACATATATTCAAGTACACATCTGCATACATACATGAATCTATGTATACATAGCCTAACATACCTACACAAAGACAAAATGAGAAGACAGGAAACAGAAAAAAACAAACATATCCATATGCATTCAACATACAAACAGGAAATACATATTCGCATTATTTCATATCACATGCAAATTTCGCTGCAAAAATGTATTCCCATTTTTGCACGTCTGAACACACATTCACAAAGAGAAACCAAAGTAAATGCACTCTAACACTAGGCATTTAAAACATACATACATACATACATACATACATACAGGCGCATATCCGCACATGCATACGGTGCAATATATACATATTGATAGCAAACCACGCACACTATGCGGCATATTCGCACAAAATATTTTTACAATGTATACTACGACATCAAAAACAGAAACCTAAAGCAATCCGCATACAAACTTACTCTCCACCCTAAAGAAACATGCTTCGGAGCGCAGCTATAAAGAACTATACCATGCACACATATACATAATATATAACAACTGCACAGTACTCCTTAGTAACACCACGGAATGCAAAAATAGGATAATGTACTAGCTCACACACGCCAAACTAAACACATACACGAGGAATCAACTCTCAATCAAAAGAGTTACGTATGTTTGCACATACACAATCACATACATATATATATGCTCAAAGGATTCCAAAGTCTATCTGTGCATTTGTATACGCAAGACACCATTAACCAATCAGATCCTATATAAACACAGTGGAGATTTACATGTTTGTTCTAGTATAGTGAGTAACCAAATGGTTTTTCAAAGTACTTCTTTAGCAAGCTAAAATTTGGCTCAAATGAAATATTACCCCTATATAAACAGAAGTACATTCATAGAAATGTAATGTTGGATACATATAATCTGACAGATTTCTTTCCTAACTTTGCTTTGTGCAAGTGTTTGTCTATAAGAAGAAAGTGAAGTTTTCTCAAATGTCAACGGTCATTCAAAGAGTAAAGTTACAAGATATCGTTATATTTATAACAAGCTGAACTTAGGAACTGTTTCAATGAATTTTACTTTTATACGTACAACAATATAACACGAAACAAATACCGCACAACTAGTAATAAATAATATAACAAGAATTCATTTCTGTATTACCAAAGATCTTATGTTGAGCCATCAATGAAGAGACAGTGATAAATATCTCTAAGTTATCGTATCCTAGATTTTCGAAAACAGGAAATTGATATGTGTAGCTATCTGAATACATCAAGAAAATTTTTAAGTATTTACGACAATGTGTGCATTTCACAGTTACAAAATATTTCAATAGTTCAAATGAAAAGAACTTCAAAGATGAAAGTATACCAAACTGATTAAAATCGATTTTATTTTCTGTTAAATACCGTTCTGACCTCAGAATACTTATATGAATATATATATATATATATATATATATACATATATATATATAAGCAAATCATACATACGTCCGTACACACACGCTTTTGCACATACAAAGAATCACACGCACATGCGTACACTCACATATACATACATATATACAGTGTGTATATGCAAAAGAGTAATACCTCCATTTATGCGTATATATGCTACTCCGATTTGTTAAAGCAACAGACATTCCTATTTTTAATTATGCCCAGCAATACACACTATAAGAATGTTTGTGTGTGTTTGTGTGTGTTTGTGTGTACGAATTTAATTAGTATCGTCTATGTCAATGGACATTATACACAAATGTATGATGTTAATTATATGTATTTGTGTGTTAATGTGTGCGTGTGTGAATGTGTATATATGTATATGTATATATGTATATATATATATATATATATAT
>NC_068983.1:130115978-130117292 GCF_001194135.2 Octopus bimaculoides | reverse complement strand
GTGTATGTGTTTCTGTGTGAATGCTTATAAACTTACATTCTATGTTTTGCAAATACTTTTGTATATAACTGGAGGTAATGTCTCTCGATGGAACAGATATTTTGGCGTCTATAATCTAAAGTCTTATGAATTCCATAGCACGATAAAGACCCCATATTGTTTAGAATGGCCCTAGACGTAAACATACAAACACGCATACACACGAAAGCACGAAGTCACAGACCAAAACAATTCTTCTGTCTCTGTGTGAGAGACTATCGTTCTCTCTTTCAAAATTTCAAACACTCATTTCCTGTGCGTATATATATGGCTTTATGTATGTATTTGTGTGTGTTTGAGTGTCGCTGCGTGTATGCACACACATAAATATATACATATAAAGACACACATAAATATAAGTAGATAGACACATGGAAATATAAATAGGGAGAATTATATGAGTGGGAAAGTGTGTATATGTATGTATGTACATAGCCATGTACGTTCGTGTGTATGTACATGCGAACAAAAGTGACGTAAGTTAAATTTACGGTATGAGTTTTTTAAAATACACTGTTATCTATAAATGTTATCCCATTACTAGTTTCACTTTTGTTTAATACCTCATCAGTCATCGCGATAGCTTTCTTTCTGACAAGTGTGATAATAGTTGGTTTCGGCTAATTATAGCGACATGGCCGAGAATATAAATGATTTCCTTTAATTAACATACAATTTATTTTTTCAGAAACACTAATGACGTAGTTTGATGAATTTTACAACTCACTTTAGAATAAATATGCATGTATGTTACATTCGGCGCCTGATATTAGTAGTCATATACATCTACCCTCATAAGAAATTGTTGGTTTAAAAATATTTCTTTTTCTCTGTGATTTGAATAGTAATCCGGGATCTACTAATTTCAAAAACTATAGCTACTTCGTATGTCGCATAGTTTTATCTTGACAATAGATTAATTAAGTAACCTATAATTGTGGCATACAGAGACTGAGATAGCAATACACACGTGTAGTCTAATTGTAGATGAAAATCATTCTGCAATGTGAGTGTATATATTAAATTACGTAATGTCAGAGACGGAGGGTCATGACACAAGGCAAACGAATGTAAATTCCTGGTCACACTAGCACTAATATATTAACCCGGAGAGTTCATTTTCGTAGTGAGGATGAACATGCATGGTTTCTAATGATGTGGTCTAGGATTACTCTGCGCTACATTAAAATTCATTATTTATTCTCGTGAACTTTTTTATGAATTAATAATTTAATACAAATTTATATATATATATATATATATATATATATATAT
>NC_068983.1:130114520-130115497 GCF_001194135.2 Octopus bimaculoides | reverse complement strand
AATTTTAAATGAAAAAAGCAAATAAAACGAAGAATCGTTTGTTTATGTAGTCGGCACTTAATGTATATCGGCTGAATGGACGTCAGTGATTGGTTGAAATTATCGAAATAACACAATTTTTTACATGAAATAAATTCGAATACAAAAATATTTTTCTGTTCTATAACACAAAATAGATAAGTATACGAAGTTTGAAAGTCTTTCGGTACCAAAAACACTACGTAAAACATTAATGAAAAATGTGGCCCCCGTTTTAAAAAAGATCCAAATATTTTCGTCGCTTTGAAACCGCAACGTATTCACTGATAATACTTCGTACAGCACGAAGTTTTGTCAGTGAACAGGTCGTGGCTTCAAAGCAACGAACTATATTGACACAGATACAAATTAAATGCTGAAGTGAATGCAATGGTTCTTTTGTGTATTCTTAAATGGTTTATAAAAGTCTTCCACACTGAAACAGTGTAAATATATGAAATATACAGACACCCATACACTCACACACAGACACACACACACACACACACACACACACACACACACACACACACACACACACACACACACACACACACACACACACACACACACACACACACACACACACACACACGAATTTAATAATCATAAGCATATCATCAGCAAGACGACAGCGTATTCACTCAAACACTCACACCAGAAAATCAAATATGCGTTGCTTAACCAAGTGACAATTCAGGATCTTGGCTTAAAATAAAATATTCTTGCACTGCATATTTTGTTTGTTTGGATTGCATGCGTCCCAACATATTTGCCATGTGAATATAGGAAAGGTAAAACGGTTAGTGAGAATCTGAGTTTACAATAAATAAAATGAAACTGCATTATACATTGCGTAACTGTATTCCACTTTCATATATTTGAAATACTGGTGTCATATTTGAATGTATGTGTATATATATATATACATATATATATATATATATATATATATATAT
>NC_068983.1:130108347-130114510 GCF_001194135.2 Octopus bimaculoides | reverse complement strand
TATATATATGTATATATATATATATATAATATTAGGGACAAAATCCAAAATTACAGGTAAAAAACTCAATTAAAATCAATTTATAAAAATTAAAATTAAATTGAGCCTTATAGATAAAGTATATATAAAATATATAGTTTTAGGGAAAATAACCAATTTTCAAGAACTGATCGTTGAAAACCCACTATCACATATAGAAAAATTAATAATTAAAAGCACAATAAATGAGTATAATATAAAGTAAAGTAAATATCATAAGATAAATATAATAAAAAGATTACATTATATATATATATATATATATATATATATATACGAAGTAGAATGCATAGATTAATACATTCTTATATGTGGGACCGTGTTATTTTGGTAGTGTACAAAGCCTTATTGATTGTCATGATTTAACATACATTTCTGAAATATATTTTCTTTATTATCTTCTTTCTTTCAAGATAAAAACCCATTCCGATACCTCGACGAACATTTACATTCTAAAAAGCAATAGAAGAGACGTTTGCTGTGTTTGATCAACTTAACTGCCTGCCTATATCCAGCTTTTAGCGTTACTATTTTCTAAATCATAGTAAATGTTTGCGGGCCAATATCTGTATCAAGATGTCAAGTGCAAGTATTATAAGCGAGTTCATTATTTTGACTGCGAGGAGTAAAAAGGCTTACGTATTATCTGTCTTTCGTCTGAATGTAAAATTAGGGAAAGTTGTACTTTAGTTTTTGATGTGGACACACATTACGAAGGAATGTATTTTCTTCCAGCGAGGCAACGCTTCCTCTTATTCCCACTCATAGGTGTGTGACAACGTCCCATTACTAAACATCCTTTACTATGTCCAACATTTTTCTGCCGAAAATTAAGTCGAGTTTTGGTAATGAAACCGGGTATGTTAAACGTGTGTTGCCTTTGTGATGAATCACCGCATATACTTTAAATAGTGTTAGCCCATATATTGGGAGTTGTGTAGATTCAAGGCGTAGAGAATGTGTGATTCAATGCGGTGTATATTTGCTTGTCTATTTTCAGGTCAGCTTACAAGGTTTACGTTTGCGATCGAAAGTGTTCCAGATTATTTACTCCTTTGCATTTCTTCCTTCTATAGGACATTTAGGTACCATTTATGTGAATTTTGAAGTTGTTTCTAGTGAATCAGTCTACCATATAAAAAGTTGTCTCACACACTGAGACAAGCTTTTTCTGATTTTGTGTAATCATTTTGTCTAATCGAAATGATACGATGTCAATAGTGAATGCACTTCTCAGGTTATTTTTGCGATGTAGTATTGGAAATAATACGTTAACGAGGGTTTTCAATGTACACAAAGTCTTATAAATTGGTTCTGAGAGAATGTCAAATAAACTTATGTTGTCAGAGTGCTGTACGAAAGAAACATTTACATTTAGTGGTCTAAAAGATGAAAACTGTCTTCTAGGCAGAGTGTTTGTTCTCGCAGAATTCAGGAATATTAACATCACTTTTGCAGAAGTGTTTAAGTGGGAAAAAATATTATACGTCCAAATCTAAAGTAGATTTATCATTGTTTAAATTAAAGGGACATATATTCCATGCGTTTGTTAGTTATTTAGTTGTCACTCCGTCGCTTACGACGACGAGTGTTCCAGTTGATCCTATAAACGGAACAGCCTGCTCGTGAAATTAACATGCAAGTGGCTGAGAACTCCACAGACACGTGTACTCTTAACCTAGTTCTCGGGGATATTCAGTGTGACAAGGCTGACCCTTTGAATTACAGGCACAACAGAAACAGGAAGTAAGAGTGAGAGAAAGTTGTGGTGAAAGACTACAGCAGGGTTCGCTACCATCCCTTGCCGGAGCCCCGAGGAGCTTTAGGTTTGTACACACTTTTTTACTACAAAATTAGATTTATGACAGATGTCAGTTTAAAGTTGGCGGCTGTAAGAATTCAGGTCATTCAAAATGAAGCATTACATTGTAACCTGTGTCCAAATTTGGGGTACATTCCTCTGTCATAAAGAAAAGTATTGGCGATGATATGAGCAAACTTAAATGTGCGGTCAATCATATTATTGAAACGAGAAAGAGGGGTATCAAAATGCTGCATATACTTAGTGGTGAGATATGTGAATGGAACCGAAGAACTTGTGCGTAAGCGTACATGTCTGAAATGGACAAAAGGAGCAACAAAAGGTTCTCTTGACCCTGGCGATGTAACCTGAAACATATAGGCCGAGGTTTTGCACGTAAGTATTTGTTTTTTTAATTTGCATGTCTCTTACCAAGAATAAATGATAATTTCCACTCCACACGGACATGTAGGGGGGGGGGCTGCCTTCCCTACGTTACACAACGTGGTTTTAGCATTTCTTAAAATTATAGTACTAATGTTATGGATGAGAAAATTATCCTCACGCGTTTTGAACGGTGGTCAACGCTTACATGTTGGATACTCCGACATTGTTTCGCAGGATATGTATCACCTATACTTTCATTGCTTCACATTTATCTCCGGTAGTCTGTTAATTTCATTGCCTGATAATTCTTCCTATACTCACAATATCGATAGCCAGTTTACCGTCAGTAATTCTATCAATCTTGCAAATGCCTTTATTCTTTTTAACTGTCCAGTAAATATATTGCTAAACGTTATTTGAAGTTTCTATTGGTATCCAGAGTAAAATGTCGTATTTCATTAGCAAACGAAAAGAAATTCTAAACCACATAATTTCTTCCATTTCTCAACATTCTTAGAAACTTCGAAGAAAAGAATAATCAACTAACATATTGATAATGGGACATTTTTTTGCCGGTGCAAAATTTAGACGAAATGAAACGAAATAGAGATACAGTTCAACATGATTTCAAATGCATTGTTAGTGAAAACCAAAATCACTTGGTATCAGATTGTTTATGAGAAATCGTTCTTAATTTGTTTATTTTCAGAATTTTTCTTCATTTCTCTAATATCAAATAATATGTTTTATCTGTAGTTGTTGTGGTTGTACCTTTACAAATAACGTCTATCTTTTTTTATACATAATGATGAGTACATTCATTATATTTTTCTCTCTTTGAATTTGTTTTATTGTCAGTGTGATACATTTAATGTGTGAATAATACATAAACAAACATTGTTGCAATGCTGAGCTATATCTTTATTGGATAATACCTGTCCTTCGCTAAGTAACTTCCATGAAATTGAATTACTAAAGACTGAATTTAAAAGTACTCAAAAAGCAGTAGTGTAATTATGCAACTTGAAACTGCACGTAGGAATCATTCATTGTAGGAAATGCCTATGTATGATTGTGTAGGTGTAACAATAGTGTTCCCATGTTATGTTAACGTTACGAATGATTAATGTGAAAATTCGCTTCTGCGAACAATTTATTTTTGTCGCAGTTCAACACTTTTGTTTCGAAGATTATTCATCATAAATTGGAGGGCTCGATTGACATAATTTGTTATACAAATAAAAGTGTATGCAGCATATGTTGTCAGGCGATGCAGATTATGTTTTGAAAAATACATATATGGACTTCTAGATTGCAACCTGAGAAACGAACAGAAATATAGCTCTGCGGTGTGTCTACATCAACGGACATATTCCTGTGAATACTAATATAAGCTTGCAATTCAGATTAGTGAAGTATTTCTTATGCGTGATTCGTGATGTTATTATAGAAATATCATTGAAAGTAGAGAGTTGAGAAAAATGAAGGTCGCACCTGCTCTTTTACACTCAAAACTTATTTCAGAATAATATTTAATATATGTTGCAATACAGTGCAGAAGTACCATAGCTGTTGTGAATGAGACTTCCGTTGCTATTTGTGCTGCTAGTACCACTGATTATGAAAATATTTACTTCAAAGTTTAATAAACTCGGCCAGGTTCTGTCAATAAAATAGAGTTTGGGATTTTTGTGTACGATACATGTCAGATTTAATTCAACATATCTGTTCCATTCCCTGTTTTAAAGAAAACATATAGAGAACTATATTACCCAATCTAACATATGAGGTGTATATGACTGTTATTTCTCGGAGACTGAGAGAAATATTCTCTTATATAAAAGAAGTAAAATACGTTTTTAATATTTTCCTGCTTTTCTCATCATGCTAACTTGATGAGACAATGTTCTGTGCACTAGGGACGAAAATTGCGTAACTACGTAACTTTCATGCTTTTTTTAGCATACAGCTATCATAAAGCCGAACGATTATCTCCAGTGGATAGCATTATAAAACCTTTTTGCTTATCGTAAGAACACGGATTTATCTCTTCCTGCTATCCTTATATGGAATCCTCCTTGCGTCATGTTTCTTATACAAATTGATTCTGAGAAGCAGAACAAATCTGGGATCATCATTTATCTTTTTTACTGCTCCCTTTATTCTGTTTTACGTCAAACAATAACAATCGGAAAAATAAACTGCTTCATTATAAAATACGTCAAATCTATTTGTCTGCGCTTTGAGAGATATTGAATGGAAGTGGCAGTTGAAGAAAAGCCGTCCAAATACTTCCAAGTAGGTGGGGGAGGCTATAATATAGAAAGATCCATCAGTAGAGTCTTAGTTAATTTCAAGCTCCCTATTTTTAAAAATATTTTTCATTGTTTTGCTGTATTCAGACGTATATATTTCTCATCCCTGGAATATTTTTGCACGCAGCCACCACATCGTACAATCCATTAAAAGACTAAGTACCAAACCTAGATTTGGTGTGATCATGATGGATGCAAACTGATCTTGATCAGTTTGCATCAATCAAAGCTCTAGAATCCTCAAACTACATGATAACTATCCTGAGGACTGTCCGTTCAATTGACAACGGCTAGCTTGCTTTTATATATAGCGGTATCTACCCAGTGAAATATATCTGTCACATATCTGAAATGTTTCTTATGATATTATTCCCTCCCTAAGTGAATGATTTTCCGCTCGTATATTTTATAGCAGTATATTCTGAAGTAGATCACGGAAAGCTGATCTACTTTAATTTGAGCAGAAGTAGAGATTGACGTCACCACCCTAGATGAATACTAAGCGCTGAAGAGAACAAATTAACGCAGTAAAATTGACGGGCTTACGTCATTGTGCATGAAGAACCATATGAGATTAACGAAAACCAAAGAACAGGTGGGCTGTTTCAGATATTCGAATAAATTTCAGTTCAAATGTCCAGATGGTTAGAAAGCTGTACAAATTAAGGAGCAGGTTAGCCGGACTTAATAAGAATTAGGCTTACAAGCAGCAGCCTCTTAAAAAAGAAAAAAATGTAGTGTATAAATGTAATTTTTTAATAGTTTTATGGTATCGTTAACAGCCTGATTACGGACTCAAATTTCCGAGTTCTTTTACAGGGCTTAGAGACTGAAGAAATGCTTTGAGAGATAGAAGAATTCGAGAGCCGGATATGTTGCTCTGAATCATAATCAAGTGAACCTGGTGCATTTTGTTTTGCCCAAACACAGGGATTTTCGTATATAGATATATGTTATTTTTTTATATATGTACATATATAAGTGTATGTGTCTGTGTGTATAAACGTCACTAAAGTGAGAGAGAATACTAAGTAGTACCAGCATTGCTAGAAATAAGAGTCAAGACAACTCAATAGATGAAGGGCCACTTTATCAATGACTGACAAGAGTGACAAACTCCCTAGCAGATATAGCCAGATTACCGATGATTTCGAATTTTGATGCAGAGTATCTTAATTCTAATCGATGACTCCTACTGTGCCTAGGGTTAAACTTAACAACTTGTCAGCTTATGATAAATCCGTTTAAGTCAGCTGATTTCAAAACCAGTAAAAGTTAAAACTACAAATAATATAGGTGGATTTTTAACAATTAAACAACTTAAATTCAAATTTATAGACGTCCCTAAAATGTCAGAGGGTGCAAGGTAGTACCAGCATCGCTAGAAATAAGAGTCAAAGCAATTCAATAGCCACAGAAGCACTATCGTCATGACTGACAAGGGAGAAAGTTTCCCTAGCAGACATATGTCGTTAAATTGCTAGAAAGTCACCCATATTTTTTGTAGTCTTCATTTTTACACTTTATGACTTCAACGATTTTGTTTATAATCTGACAAGCTTAGTTGAGTTTAAATCTAGGCGCGGTATATATATATATATATATATATATATATATATAT
>NC_068983.1:130106974-130108144 GCF_001194135.2 Octopus bimaculoides | reverse complement strand
GGGGTGAGTGTCAAAATAAAATAAATCACTGATAATCCTGTTATATTAGGTAGAGAGGAAATCTCAAGATGAAGTATGATTCGTGATGAATACATGTACTCAGATATATATAAGCAGTGAATCAGTTATTCTTTTGCTTTCAAAACCCATTCAATCCTAACTGTCTATCTTTTGCTGTCTGCTCGTGTTAGCAATTTATATTTTCATTTTTATTCATTTTAATTTCGCTCGAAGTTACGTTCATTCAACGTTTTTATAATAATAGTTATGCTTGTGAATATTTGCTTGTTCATGTTTGGCTTTTCTTCCAGCAGTTTCGCTTACATTTTTTTTTACTTTCTTATTCTCTCGTAAATCTTTGGTCAATTCATTTCCGTTTAGTCTTCAGCAAACTTTCCTTTTGGCTCGCTTCCATAATGACCTTACTGTGAACATTTAATCCAGTTGGCAGCGATC
Source organism: Octopus bimaculoides (assembly GCF_001194135.2). NCBI lineage: Eukaryota > Metazoa > Mollusca > Cephalopoda > Octopoda > Octopodidae > Octopus > Octopus bimaculoides. The sequence goes on along the minus strand of NC_068983.1, from coordinate 130,107,688 downwards.
AATTTATTATTCATCTTTTGTTATTTTCGTTAATATGTTTCCGAGCCCACCCATTCATTCTATCCTTATAATCTAAACGCTATTATTGAGTGATATATCAAATTTCTATTGTTCGACATTTCAAATATATCACTAAACAAACAAAACATTGAATATTAACAAAAGTAATCAACAACAGAGTAATAGAACTTACAGGAAACACAACACCAACGTAAAATATATGAGTGTCAATAAGCAAACGCCTGCCAAACACTGTAACACTATTCTCATCAGCAAAAATACCTGAATGTACAAGAAGTGAAGAAAATCCATTTATCATTATTAAGACAAATTCGAGATATAACTTGCACTTGGTTATCAATAACAATAAGTTTATAAACGCCACTTATATTAATGAAAGCCAATACTAATGAATTTTTATAAAGAAATACATTTTCATGCCTTTCTTCACAGTCTAATTTTCTCTAAACACAGAGTTTTCATTCATTATATTAGTCTTTATTATATCACTCCAATTTAACTGTATATCTGTGTGTGTGTGTGTGTGTGTATGTGTGTGTGTGTGTATGTATGTGTGTGTGTGTGTGTGTGTTAATAAAAGAAAATACATAATATACATTAGATTCGGCCATGCATTCGAGCGTACATACAGACACCCGCACATTTAGCTTTATGTACATTTATGTATTTGGCTAGAATCAAAGTGTATATATA
>NC_068983.1:130105668-130106581 GCF_001194135.2 Octopus bimaculoides | reverse complement strand
TATATATATATATATATTAATAGTTATCGCAAAGCCAACATGGCAGTCCAAACATAGGACGAACGCTGCCTTTGATTAGCTCCAAGAGGCCATCGCCTCTAATTAGCTATGTGACACACGAATCTGTGTCCATTATAACCTTCGAACAGGGGAGGTCAACCGCTTCCCCTTGCTGGTCTGACATCTACAGACTAGTTTCTAGGTATTCCCTCTTATCAATATAGCTAGCTAGAAGCTAGTACTATTTTCTGTACGTGATGTACACTTGTAAGTCCTGGTGCCGTGGCTATGTATTTGTCTGAATGATTCTTTTCTTATTTTATCATCTTGAAACACTTAGCATTACAGGAATTGTTTTTTGTTTAAGAGTTCCACATTCGAGTTGCCTCTATTTCCAGATCCTTTTTATTCTGAAAGTTTATCCATTCGGTTAGAATTTTCATCAGATCGAGTAGCCCATCCTGCTCAAAAGTTCGTGACTAAGGTCGTTTAAGGACGTTGAACGACACACCCATATTTCCAAATGTAAATTATCGAAGCCCCAAAGAATTCCGCTCAGCACCTTGCTATGATTCTCCCCACTGCTTCTGCTCATGAACAAAGATAAAGTGAAGTATATTTGCCAAGGGATGCCTTTTGCATCGAAGGTCGGCGATTGTCGTACGCTGAAGAAGGGAAATAACCCTGAAACTCGAGTACGTACGTATCGTAGATCAAGATGGGAAGGATAACTTCCCTTGGCAAATACAGACAGGACACAGAAGTGTGTCGATAGCCAGCTGGAGGAGATGTCCTCCTGGGGCTAAAAGCAACAGTAACATCCACCCCTCGGGGTCAGCCACATTTAAGTGGCAAATATACTTTACTTTATTGTGCAGTTACTGTTAATAACTCGTTCAGAGATTTAACATTG
>NC_068983.1:130102426-130105426 GCF_001194135.2 Octopus bimaculoides | reverse complement strand
TGTGTGTGTGTGTGTGTGTGTGTGTGTGTGTGTGTGTGTGTGTGTGTGTGTAAGTGGGTGTGTGTCTGTAACAATTTATATAAGTATTTATATGCATTTGTGAATGTATCCTTTTTGTCTCCATTACCTTTTGACGAAAGTCCTTGTAATCTAGCGGTTCAGTGAGCTCGATCTTGATTGTAAAGTCCCAACATAGCCGTTATCAAAAGTCTGACACATTTAAAAGATAAAAGGTAAATGAGAAAATGATTTTCCTCAAAGGAGCTGGTTACGAATGAACCAGTCTTCACAAATGCGTGACAAATTTTGAAGATTGAACTGCTTTTGATCCTACAAATACATGAGTAGAGCTATAACCGAATGGAAGGTTGTTGATAACGAAAACAAGAAAACTCAATATAACAACGAGTGCAATGATGATGGTGATGGTGGTGATGATTAACATAAACATCATCATTATTATCATCGTCTTCGTCGTCATCATCATCTTTGTGTCATCCTCCAAATAATTGTATCATTGCTGTGATGGATACTACACAATGGTTCTCATGACATCAGACGTCAGCTGATTGAGTGTTATCGTATATGGTTTGTCTTAGTGAAAAAAAGCAAATTTTCTATCGCTACAGCAGATTTGCTTGACAACTTCTCCATCTTAACTTGTTGAGCACGTTCTTGACTGGCTGGTGATATGTGCATCTCTGACCATATGGTCATATGGTCATTGGTCATTTTTGAAACGGACCCTATTCAAGTGCCTTTAAAGTTGAGTTGGCAACTCGGCATGAAAAGAATTCTAACTGGATCCCAACTGCAACGTGTGCGTCAACTTTTCTTCCGATCTAATTAGCTACTGTGTCACTCAATTTCTCTCTTTCTCTGTGTCCCTCCTCTCACCCGCTTTAAATTTTACAATGTTTGTAGGTATCTATGAATCTACTTTTCTTATGATATGGTAAACATTTAAAAACACAAAACGAACGACGTCATATCTCATTGTCTCTTTCTTTCTCTCTCACTCTCTTTCTTACATCCTCTCTGTACTCTCCTCTCTCGCTTTGTCTCTCCATTCTTCTTTTGAAGTAAGTGTTACACACACGACAAGTACGTAGAAAAACGACAGGTTGGCATATAAATAACATTGTTAATAATAATAATAATAATAATAATAATAATAATAATAATAATAATAATAATCCCAACATCCACGCGGCATGCACTGACCGCCCATTTATAACGTGAGCAAATTCAGGAAAGGGACTGATAGTATTGAAGAGTGCTTGCGTTTCGAACTCGAGAGCTTAGTGTGATACCTAGCCAAATGTAAGGAAATATTGCTAGTGACAGTTAAGAAGGAGTGAGTATTGATAGCAGAATATAAAGGGAAAAGAATGGAAGAAGTACAAAATGACATGTTGAAGAATTAAACCATTAAGACTACTCAATCAGTTCCATGTAGCCACAACAGTAATCGCTTGAACAAATAGGTGAGATTTGCTGATGAAAGAAATCCTAAAAACAGAGACCGAACGTTCAATACTGGCAGCGCAAGACCAACATTTGGCTACAAACTGGGGGGGGGGTCAACCTGAGTAATGAGCAAGTGTCTCCGCTGTGCCTCTGCAATAGAGTGGGTCAAACCATTGCTCTTATGAAAGAATGCCCTAAACTGGCCCCAAACTACAAGTTGCGGCGACACAACAAGGTGGTGATAGCGCTACATTGAAAACTGTGCAAATGTGGCTGGGAGCTAGAGGGTGGGAAGACCTGCTATGAGCACAAACCGCAGGGAATGATGGAGTCAGAGACAGCAAAGTCTTGTGAGATTTCTCAATCCAAGCATTGCATGGCCTAGAGGATAACATACTGGTCGTATTTGGTAGTGGAGAGGGTGCACCACACATGCTATATAGTTGATGTGGCATGCCCCTTTGTTACCCCTGTTTTGCGCGCTGTCAATAGTCACGAAGTAAAGCGAACATATAGATATATACAATCCTCTTAAGTACGAAATAGCCCGGCTATGGAAACTGAAGAAGGTGAAAATAGTGCCAATTATTGTTGGGTCCTAGTGAACAGTAGCAGAAAGCATCAAGAGGAATATAAAGGAAACTGGAATAGAGTGCCCAGTAGAAATGATGCCCCTTGACACGGCCAAAAAAATGAGGACAGTTTTTCGATTGCTGAAAATGATGAATAGCTAGCTACCGTTGGCTTCATGTATTATTATTATTATTATTATTAATATTATTATTATTATTATTATTATTATTATTATTATTATTATTATTATTATTATTATTATTATTATTATTATTATTATTATTATTATTATTATTATTATTGAGTGAGAGAGCAGTGCATGTCATCAAAATGACACTGGGGTAAAATATACGAAGCCCAATATACCCATCATGAATACCCGTCTGATAAGGGTACACCAGGCACATGCATCAAAACCATATGTGCGCAACATGGTGATCTCACATCAAAACAAACAGCGCCCAGTTAGAATGTTCTTCAAGTCGAGTAGCCCATCCCGCTCAAAAGGTCCCGGAATAAGATTTGTTTAAAGATGTTGAGCAAAACACCCATGATTCCAAAGGTGAATTATCCAAACCCCAAAGAATTCCTTTCAACACATGGCTATGATGTTCTTCCACTACTTCTGCTCGTTATCAGAGATGCACATATCGTCAGCTACCAAGGGACATGCTCAACTGGTTAAGGTCAAACAACTGATAAGCAACTCTCGGGTACAGAGCAGAATATTTGCTGAAGCCCATCTTTTTATACCAAGACAAAACAATGTACATGATAACACTTCCGATCAATTAAGATCAGAAGCCATTAGAGTCACTGTCTGGTACTGCATCTGGGCATTTATTATTATCATTCTTCTTCTTCTTCTTCTTCTTCTTCTTCTTCTTCTTCTTCTTCTTCTTCTTCTTCTTCTTCTTCTTCTTCTTCTTCTTCTTCTTATTATTATTATTATTATTA
>NC_068983.1:130098821-130101198 GCF_001194135.2 Octopus bimaculoides | reverse complement strand
AGTGAAAGCACGTTATAAAAATAAAACTACTGAATAATAATAATAATAATAATAATAATAATAATAATAATAATAATAATAATAATAATAATAATACTAATAATAATAATAATAATAATAGTAAATAATAATAATCCTTTCTACTATAGGAACGTTGCTTGAAATGTCTCATGCAAGAAAAAATTATCCTAATTCCTAAATCCACTGAAACGTTGAACCCACAATATTCCAGACCGATAAACTGTCTCCCTTCAATTCACAACACCTTTACTGCAATAATATCGCCGAGAATGAGTAAGCATCTGGATGAAAATAACCTGTTTCCAGTAGAGCAGAAGGGCTCATACGGTTGTAAAGATCAGTTAATGATCAATAAGGCCGTAACTGAAGACAGCTGCAGAAAGATGAATGGCCTAAGTATGGCATAAATCGATTTCCGAAAGTCTTTTGATAGTATTCCCCACATTTGGATCCTAGAAACACGATATTAAAAAGGTAGCACCAGTAATCATAGCATTTATAACACATTCCATGAATAAATGGCAGACAGTGCTACAACACCAGACAAAAGACAGACTCATAAAAGTCAAAGCAAACGCCATTTGAACAGGAATATTCCAGGGAGACACACTGGATCTTCTTCTATTCTGCTATGCACTAACATCTTTATCTACCAAGCTAAACAGAACTGGAAGAGGATACAACTGCTACGGCAAAACAATCAGCCATCTCTTGTATATGGATGATCTAAAATTGTGTGCAGCAAATAATAAACAACAATTTATCTTTACGTTGCTGAAATCTTATCTGCTGGGGGTGAGTGTAAGTCAAAATACGTCGGCGTCCCCCTCCTGCATAATACATCATAATAAATCTATACATTGTCTAAAATAATAGACATATGTATGTATGAACGTTGCATTATTTTTTCAAGTTTTAAAAATTAGTGACTTTCAGTTCGGATTTTTTCCAACATAGTTTGCTCTATAATTACTCTCGTACTCGAATTGCGTAATGAGAATTTTCTTAACTCCAAAGGAGCGTATCCACATTATCACATGCACATTTATAGATATACATTTCTGTTTATTTGAATATGCATGGGTGTTGGGTACGTTTGTCTATGCGCATTTATGTATGCGTATCTCAGATGAACTGTCTTATTTGCATAGTGAGCCTATCTAGATAATTTTAAAATATCAGAACATCTACAAGCTGTTGAATTCATACCGATAGAAATGAATGTTATAGAAATATCTTTGGTGTTCTATGACATTTTAATAAGTCTATTAAAAAACACCATTATTTTTTTTTAAATAATGCTCATTTGTGTTGTAAGAGAATAGAAGGATTCATGTGATATATATATAAGATTTAGATTTCATCTGGGTGATGCATTTCATCTCAACACAATCGTTCAATTATTTCACATAAATCCCTATGTGATATTTAAACAGTGAAAGATACGTATATGTCAAGAGAAGTTATAATGAAATATATTTCCACAGACAGTTATTTTTATGCACATTTATATCAGTTAGTCTAAATGAATGTTTAAATTCAGAAAGGATAGTTGTCAAGTTGCGAAAAAAATGTATCTATCACGGTTTTGAGAAAGAGGGAAAATATACAAAAAAGACTGAATACAGTTAAGGGAGATGAAAATCGTTATTGTATACGGACGCCTTAGAAATGATATAATCAAAAAATAAATTGTCAAGATTTGAATACAAAACAATAAATGTTCGCTATATTCACTCAAACGCACACTCGTAGGCATGTATATAGATAGGAACACAATCTCATCTGCAATAAAGTATAGATGTAGATAAGATTGTGATGCATACTGAAATTAAGAAAATCTATGTCTCCTAGCGATATATTGTGAGTTCACAGCAACCCGTGGGAGTTATAAATTCACCAAGTGATCTCTTACTTTCAAAGAGGGTGCTGTTTTTAACAGTAAAAGACTGAGATCCAACTGCAACATTAAAAGCTGCATATTACGAACGACTTCAAGATTAAAATCTTATGCTATGGCATTAAAATTCGATACTCTAAATAAAATTATCAATATGACAGACGAGAACAAACAATGATAGTAATCATATAAATAAATATCTAATAAACATACTGTAAATAATTTTTTGAATGGTGTGTTACTGAGAATGTCAATGAGAGAAATGTTTCAGATTTACACTGAAAATATATTGGAGAACATATAATTAAACGTTCCCAAAATTAGTAATATTTTTCATGATTTATTTAAGTACACATATGTGCAGCTTCAGTATTTTCAACTGCCACATCTCATTTACTCCTTTATTACTTTATTACACCTATTTTCAATTGTAATTGCCTAATATATATATATATA
>NC_068983.1:130094176-130098557 GCF_001194135.2 Octopus bimaculoides | reverse complement strand
TATATATATATATATATATATATATCCAGATTAACAGATAGATAGTTAGATAAAAAGACGCGTGTGCACAAATTTTTTATGGATGTCCATTTATGTATGTAATCATATTGACTTCGAATGTTGGCACATGGCCAGCAATTTGGAGGCTGGAGAGAAGTCGATTACATTCGCCCCATGTTCAACTGGAACTTATTTGATCGATCCCGAGAGGATGAACAGCAATATCGACCTCGGTGGAATTTGAACTCAGAGCGTACAGACGGACGGAATGCTTCTAGCATTTTGCTGTTACTGTAACGATTCTGACGGCTCACCGCTTTCATTCGTGTGCATTTGTATTAATATTTATACGTTTGGACGTGGCCAGTGCTAATATGCATGGATCACAAAGGCTATGAATGATGTCTTTTATTCTGTATGTTCATTTGTTTACCCTGTTCATTTGTTTATCCAACGTGTATATATGTGTATATATGACTGGGGTTTAAGCAATAACCCCAAACTTAATCGATGAATTAAGATTTGTCAAATACACATTGCTATAACAACCAGCCAAAAAACCTAAATGCAACCCTACTCAGAACACACAAGCTCAAAAATCATTTAACTCAAGAAAGACTTACCAAAGGTGAGTCTAACTCAAATGTCTTGCATTTCAGCCACAGCCTAGCTAACCACAACTTCGAAATCACTAACAACAACATTCTTGTTTAAGAATAATAAAATTGGACTGTACAAGATAATAGAGGAACCCATCAGATTAACGCAGCTAACTGAAGATAAAAACAAATATCAATATATATATATGTGTGTGTGTCTATATATATATACATACAGACACACACAAACACACATACACACACACACAAACGTATATACATATATATACAACATACGAACGTATACATACATATACATGCACGTATGCACTCGACTAGTTTATATTACCCACCTAAAATCTCCTCTTGCGATATGGTCAGAATATATCACCGCTGTAAATATAATGACGAAGTAAATATATAAATTTATATAAATGAGGATAAATCAATATTTGAAATATCGATTTCATCAAGTGGCCAGCATAGGAATAAAAACCATCATAGGTAATAATTATTATAATTATAATTTAGGGTATTTAAGAGACGCCACCACGCTCAAAATAGCAGCCAAAGCGTGACTAAAACCACAATAATTGTTTATATAGCACCGTGAGAGAAGACGAAGAGACAAAATAAACTAGCAAAAGTTACTGGATAATTGCACATCCCGGATTTCTGGCTCTGCATAAGAAATGCTTTGTCTCATCAGTGGAATATACACGGAAAAGCACATAAATACAAACATATTTATATAAAACGTACGATATACTTACATATACGAATGTATACATACATATATATGCATGTATGCACATGACCAGTTTAAATTGCCCGCCTAAAAATCTCCTCGTGCGATTTGGTCAGAATATATCACCGCAGATTTATGGAGAAAATGAATTTCATGTAAATAAATACCTTACAAAACTACACGAATACGCCAAATATGAATTCAATTCGAACATAAATTGAAGAAATTGAAAAGTCGTAGCCAAAGAGAAAAGTTACATTGTTTTACTGCGGTCGTCGTTGTAGTTGTTGTTTCTGCTGTGGTAATAGTGATTGCGGTTTTCTTAATCTTTATTTCTTTTATTTTTGCTGATATGGTAGTTGTGGTTGTTGTCTTAGTTCATTTTATTGCTGTTGCTTATTGCGGGCTGTGACTATTTGGAAGATCGTAGCGAATTTATCAACGTGGTTAATTACAGTGCTATATGAAGTCGTTATTTGTTTCAGGTTGATTTCAATTTGGTTTCAATTTGTCTCTCTACAATAAAAAGGTGCACAACTTTTTGGGCAATCACATTTATATATGAATCATGGATATTTACATTTTGAGAAAAAATAGGCCATGTTTTAACAAGAATGTCGATTTCACTGCCAGAGCAGTTGTGATTATTGTGGACGTGTTGTGTCGGCTTTGTAACGTTCCTTTACTTATCTACAGTTGTTGTTTTTGCGAACTTCTTCTGAAGCTTTATCTCGCTGGTTTGATTTGCTTGTCTACTGCAACAAACAATATTGGATAAACAGCAAATGAAGTAAGCAAATTAGAAAGAAATTACTACCAATTTTTTTTGCTTTCTAGAGTGTTGTAAGGAATAAACAATGATATTCATTTACTCAACAATGTTGAAATTTTGATATTATTATTTATTTATATGTATATACACATGTACGTATATATACACATACATATGTGCGTGCGCGCGCCGTGTGTGTGTGTGTGTATGTGCCTGCGTTAGTGTGTGTACTGTGAAAATATCCTTGAAAACATGCATGTTTCTAAATGTACGTCTCTCGTAGTTAATCCCAGAAAACAGTGTCACATACAAATTCAAATTAAACATTATATGAAACAAAGAAATTGTCCTTGCTTGCACCATCCTCAGTATGATCAGAAATGAATATTTGCAGATATCTCCATCACATATTTACGCAGATTCAGGTAGAAAAAATGATCGGTATTGTAATGTATGTCTGAGGGGAATAATATCTGTGTTTTACACTCTCAGATGTGATCAACACACACCTGTCATTGACGCAGGGCATTCTGGGATGCCGCTTTCGAAATGTTGTCCCGTCCGCCAGAGCTAGAAGTTTGTAACAAATCAAAGAGTCTGTCTTTGTTTACGCTTTCGATGTAATGGGTCACATATGTTAACATTATCAAGTTGTTCAAAACCGTATTTGACAGCCCAATAGTATCTGTATCCCATTATAACTTTTGCCAAATTTGCGTGTAGTTCTCCATTGTTCATTTTGCTTCTCTAAATCAATGTAAAAATTACATACACAGACACACATCTTTAATTTATTTCGAGCGTGGAGGCAATTTAAAAATCAGCCTTATTTGTAACATCCTAAGTGTTTAATTTTGCCGATTATTAGAAACAAGAAATCAAATACACATTGAATGTTTTAAAATGGTAAATGTAATCTGAGTGTAAGTTATTTTATGAATCTAATGTACGCATTTATGTCCGCAAATTTCCAAAATATTCATGCAACTATAATTTACATGCATGTAAATATTTCCTCCTGTATTAGCGTCGACATTATAATTATTACAATTAACACAATAAACACCACCACCACCATTACCATTATCATTATCGTCATCATCAGCATCATAATTATCATTACCATCATCGATATCATCCATGGTTGTGCTTGGGGTTTGAAACTCATTAAATGCCGCTTTGCAGAGCTAACTTTTAGAGCCTTGTTATGTCGCACGTCGATATTTATTCTCGGATTATTAAATCATGTGGGACCTCAAATATTTATATCAAAACTAATGCATATAATATTGATGAAGAGGCGATTATATAACACGATCTCTTATTGTCTTACATTTCTTTAAATTAGTATTATATAGAAATTTGAATGATGGAAAATTAGATTTGTGTGATGTGCATTGATGCATTTGAGTTACAAGCCGTCAGGTGTCTAAAGATTCCAACTACACGAGTAAAAGAATTGGAAATTTTGAGCTATTGCCTTCAGAAATAGCTTAAAATGTTATGTTCATTTCCCTTCGTGTGCTGACAACATATTGAATCGATGAAGTAGTTTCTACATGCTCGGCAGGCCTATATAAAAGACTGACGCGACTCACACTACCATTTAAAGACTGAAATAACGTACTGATTTACGCCACCAAGCATGCAATCTGCCTCTCTACCAAGGAAAACAATGATATACAATTTTGATGAAAATTGCATTGTAGACTACTTGAATAACGAGAAAACTGTTAAAATTACTGCCAACATAGATACTCCAATAAATAAAACATACATATGTTGTCATTACTAATATACAGTCATAAATCAGACTGAGCGTGCATAGATATAAAGTATGGTATTCCTCCTCCCCCGCCCCGCAAAAAAATTCAGCATATCTAGACCTATACTAGCCAACGCCTTTCATTATTGCACATGCTGTTACGATTTACGCCATGAATCTACACACACTTAATCTACTTCCTAATTTGATATATACTTTTGACGTAAACGCATAAGAGCATCATTTTAATACAATTATTTATATTAATAATTATCTTATAATTTAATATATTAAATTATATAGCAAATATTCCAACTGTAACTAATTTTTTATCAATATTCACGAAGCTACTTAATTGCATACATAGAAAATTATTTAGTCATCATTTTGTATAAAAGCTTTAAGTTTGGCTCATTACACTTATTAGACAAATTGTAATTACAGTCAATGTATTGGGGTATATAATTATTTCAGTTAATATTTAATTATATATATAT
>NC_068983.1:130089393-130093078 GCF_001194135.2 Octopus bimaculoides | reverse complement strand
AATTAAGGGATCAGCAAACATTTGTTTCACCACATACCGAAGTTCAGAAATAGCAGCTAAAAAAGCTGAGACGCCAACATATAGCATTACTTGTAACTCACAAAGGCAAAATCAAGAAGAAAAAACAATGAAAACTAACCATTCCGAAGTTAATCATAGACGCGTTTCTGGATTATGAGTGATAATACTCAATTTCCTTCATCGGTATGATATTCCAGTAGTAAATTCGACTATGCTAGCAAACTGTGCATGCATGAACGAGTGAACATCATACATCGGCACAACCTGAAAGCATAACCGAATCTTCCTCGGCCAGCCAGTCCACTATCTCTTCCTCAAGAAATTACCATGTGCATCACAAGCAATACCGCAGAAAATTTGCGTTTACTATCAGGGAGTGAATAATTATTACAAATTAAAAGGGTAAATGTTTATCAATTTATTAATTTGTTAATAAATCAACAATTAATAATTTTACCGATGAAGGAAATTGAGTATTATCACTCATAATCCAGAAACGCGTCTATGATTAACTTCGGAATGGTTAGTTTTCATTGTTTTTTCTTCTTGTTTTTGCCTTTCTGAGTTACATGTAATGCTGTCTGTTGGAGTCTCAGCTTTTTTAGCTGCTATCTCTGAACTTCGGTATGTGGTGAAGCAAATGTTTGCTGATCCCTTAATTATGTTTATAAACGTATATGAACTTTTAAAGAAGTTCTCCACCGATAATGGTGTTTACATACCGAAGGGACTGGTAAAAATTATTAATTGTTGATTTATTAATAAATTAATAAATTGATAAACCTTTACCCTTTTAATTTGTAATATATATATATATATATATATTTATTTATTTTTTTTATTTATTTATGTGTTTCAGCCAAGTGGCTGCGGTCATGCTGGTGCACCACCGTAATAGCATACCAGTCAATTACTTTACAACGCATGACCATATACGTCGATGTCCTGGCTAGCTGACTTGCCGTCAACCCAGGCGGATAAGTAATGTTGATAAGCCACAAAAATGGCGAAACATCGATGTCTATTACTCTCAAATATAATTGACAGTGAGTAATCTCGCCTATGTGCGACTCTAAGGAATTTTAACTCCGACGAAAACTTTATAGTTTCGTTTCTAGATCTGCTTCATTTCCTTTAGTGTGAGGTTATTTTGGTACTTTGTCGTCAGTTTATCTCCTTTATTCATTGAATTTTATTCTTTACATTTGTTGAATTTCCTGTTAAAACTGTCGTCATTCAACTGTTCTATGACCATTTATTTTAATGGTCTTTGTTGATGATGATGATGATTGCTCCACCTTTGTCAGCTTGTTTTATGACTATTCAGGAGGATTTTTGTAGTTTGTTTAATGTTACAAGTTGGTATGTAGGGATACTGCGTTTGTGTTTCGCCCTTGTTATATTTGACTATGCCGATCATAGCAAGCAGGTTATGTATTCTTCAAGGTGTCTCTCTCTATTTAAAGGATGTTGAAGTTCTTTTTACTTTTCACTTATGATTACTCCTCGTAATCTACACCTTGGGAGAAATCTCCTAGACTGAATTTTCGACAAAAATCTTCTATCTTTTATAATATCAACTTGTTCTGCTTTCTGGATAGGCATGAAATTCAGTCCATTTTCTAATAGTTTGATTTCCGGTTGTGCTAATTTTATGATAAATGTTGATTATTTTCCATGCCTGTGTGTTTTCCTCGTTAGGGATAATTTGAAGGGCGTTTGTTTTCTCTTTTCTTTCATTTGATTGGAGGCACTTAAATAAGAATTGCTATTTGGGTTAGGAATATTTCTATTTTTAAAATTTCTGTTCTTTCGCATTGTGTGTTGATAATTTTCCGAACGGCAGAATTTTGTATGGTGTTTGACATTTGGGGGTTTTCTTCATATGTTGTTCAGATCGTCCGCCTTGATCTTTGATTTTGTCTATGGTAAGTGTTCATGGGGTTTTGACGGTAGTTGTATCAGGCTCTGGTGTTTGGCATTTGGTGTGTGTGTGAAATCATGTACTTGGGATTATCCGATCTCTTGCGTGAGAATTCTTCACTTCTTGTGTTGCTGAATTTTCCCAAGATTGAGCCCTTCTTTTCTGAGTTTTATTTGATCCTTTTCCATAGATTTTCCATCCACTGAATAGAGACAGACACCTGGAAGAATACATAACCTGCCTACGACGATCTGCACAGGTAGATATTACAAAGACGAAAAACAAACACATGATCCTTACAAACAAAATGCTAGCACTAAACAAATCACAAAAAGACTCCTCAATAGTCATAAAAGAACCTGACAAAAGTGGAGAAATCATCATCATGGGGAAAAAATACTATAAAGAAATGGTCCTAGAACAGTTGAATGACAACGGTGTTTACAGGAAATTCAACAAATGCGAAGAAAGAAATTCAATAAATTAACAAGGCACCAAAATGCCTTCACGCTAAAAGAAATGAACTAGATCTACAAACGAAGCTTTAAATTAACTCATGTTATATTATTAGAATATTAAACTAATTAGAACTACCAGTGACGTAATTCTTTTCCATTTTCATATATATATATATATATATACACACACACACACACACACACACACATATTTGCATCTTGGGAGGATAATTGTGCCATTAAAGATCAAGATCTTGGATTCGATTTTACTTCACTTAGTAAATTTCATTTCTTTAGATATTTATCCTAGTAACTAATCGATTGAGTATTTGGCATAATGACTTTCACGTGATCCAAAATAATTCTGTTTCAACAGATGCGCACATGGAAAAGAAATTGCAATTCAGATAGAGGAATATGATATATTTGTATGTTCAAATATGTGTGTATAATATATTTTATGTATAATTTACGTTTCATTAGAAATTTGAAGTGTTATAGTTTAGTTTTAGTAAGTGAGAGTCTATTCATTCAAGGTAATTAAAACAAATGAGTGATATCTCTTACATATTAGTGTATCTGCATTGATAGCTAATACTACGAAAGCTGCTTATTTTTAAGCAAACTTAATTGAGAAGCATTATAAGTAATATATTTCTTACGAATGATAAATTTTACAACTAACTCACACCAAATTAGCGCTTATAACAGAAACTCATTCCTACTTTTACGATATATTTCATCTTTGTCCATAATATATCATCATTGCTAAAATGTTACTACACATTTTTCATGTTTTTGTGTTTATTTAAATTACAGCACTTTGCTTTGACATGCGTTCCTGTGAATTTAAATTGACTTCGCATATCATATACGAGCGAAATTGTAGCGACCAATGTGTTTAAGTGGCATCCGGAAAGTTTTTTCAGATAAGGAAATTTACCTAATCAGGTATATAATTTATAAGAAATCGATATCTAAACAACACGCTTTTACAAAACATAGTCTCCTGCAGGGAAAACAGTTTTCCTTCTTAAATTTTCATTTAAGAGAACATAATAATAATAATAATAATAATAATAATAATAATAATAATAATAATAGGGATACAAATCCAAATCTACAGGTAAAAACTCAATTAAATTCAAATAATTAAAAATTAAAATTAAATTAAGTTTCACAGAATAGGTACTTTTCCCTAAAACTATATATATTTATATGTATATATATATATGTATACATATATATATATGTGTATATGTGTGTATATATATATATATAT
>NC_068983.1:130084398-130087854 GCF_001194135.2 Octopus bimaculoides | reverse complement strand
TATATATATATATATATATATATATATATTATAAATTAACTACCAACAAAAATAATTGGTAAGCTAACTCAAAAAATCATCACCAAAATAGCAGGAAAAAACCCACAGTGAAGGTATGTAGACTCTTCAATAATCGATCCTTTGCTTATATTATTAATAATAAAGGAGTTACGACGCAAACACGCATATATTCAAATGAACATATTTATCTTCTTCAATATATATTTCAGTAGAAAGAATTCATTAAGTGACTTAATAAATAAAAAAATATTTACACATCTTCAGGAAAAATATATATAACACCAGAAAACTACATTCTTATATCTCCAGCATCAAGAGATTCATAGTCACTGTTAAAAGTCTATGTGCTTCTCAATTCTCTCATACCCACGGACAAGACGTTTCACAATGTAGATTTTATTTTATACATGTCCAAGCAGATCTTAACCCAGCTATGTGATAGACTATCTAAAGCCTTTTTTTTTAATCTAAGCATGCTATCAACAAGTATTTGTGCCGTTTGGGATAATCTTCCAAGTTCATTTTATTGAGGAATAGTGATATTTACAACTATAGGACGCACGTTTCCATTCTTTTTGCTCATTAGAGAATAAGCCACTTTAAAAAAAAGCTAATGGTATATAGCTGTATTATTTGGTTCATTTGTTTCTTCATCATTTGAAGGTAGGAACGTAAGGCCTTTAACGAGCCAAGATAAATCATACTAGGTTGTTGAATACATTTTTTGTAAAGTTTTGTTAGCAGTTAATGACTGTCTGGGAAGGCATTCAACCTGAAGTTAGGATTTTTATCCTTTCCTGGAAAGGTCCGTTTTCTTGACTTTCCGACAGCAGATCTTACATCTTTTACCTTGAAACCCGTCTACTTTTGCTCTTCTAAGGACTCAAAGTCAGTAGATATTCTATCATTCCAAGAGACTTGTATATTGTGTGTTTTTTTCTTCTGCCAAAATTTTATTCCATAATTCTTGCCATTCTTCTTTTCATAGGACAGGCAAAACAGTAAGTGTTATTTTCGCTATCTTCCTGTAAAACAAATTTGGGTTATTGTTGAACATGTCATTCAAAAATCGCCTTAGGAACGCGATTTTCATACCTTGTTATGCGGACAGCTTTAGCATATACCCTTTGCTCGATAGTGTCTATGGTTGCATCGATGTCAATTATGGTTTTCATATAATTTCTCTTTACTTTTAGGATCTTTCTTGGTCTGATAGTCTTGTCAAACATAAGGTTTATTTAAACATTCTATGTGAGACCCAAGTAACTGAATTCGGTGTTGAATTCTCTTTTGCTAAGTAGGTGGGAATGTTAGTCGTTTTCTGATCTTTTCACCTCACAGAATCGTTGAGATTTTCGCGGATGTATAGTACAGGTGGTTGAGATCTGTAATATCAACATCATTAGCTGAAAGTATATGCTTAAGTGCAAGGCGGATTTTGCCAATTAGTTTCAGATTTTGGTTAGATTTGCGAAGTTTCAGAGAGTGTCACGTTCATTCATACTGGTTTCTTTAATTTTCAGACTTTGAATCATGATTTGATTTTTTAGATCATATAGTACAATTGGGTTAATTTATGTGTGACTTTCTTCATCAATTTGATTTTCTTTTGCCTTGGTGTTTGTGGTTGGTTCAGAGAGTATTCCACTTGTCTTCGAAGTTACTTTAACTCTTTCTAACATTATTGCATTTTCATCAGACATGAGCGGGTCAATAATTATTTCCTCTGCAGTATATTCTTTAGCTGCAACTTCGTTCCCGATATTACTTACTGGTTGTTTAATTTGGTCAAACTCTAAATCAGTTAGTAATTTTTTTTTCTTAATGTTTCTTCTGACGATAGTATGTTTGTTACAGTCTCTTTAGGGTCTTACTTCTAGCTGCTTCTTTCTCCAGTTTAGATAGCTTTGTTGAGTAGTAAATTTATTTGTGGGGAAATACATGGTTTGATAGATGACCTTAAAAACGTATTCATATATATTCCCTACACCATGTTTCATTCTTTTTTCTTTTGATTATTTGATGATGACAGTGGATGGCCATCTGTTGGAATATTCCGGTGGAGGAGTACTTTCAGCTTCTGCGCTTCGGGAAGATTTGAACCAGTGGCTGATTTCATAAACACAGTCTGTTTCCTCCCTGTAAAATCCGAGCTGCATATGTTTCCTCGCCTCAGAAGTTGTAATTAATCAACGAGGGGTATTTCGGTAGCAACTCATCAAGCCAAAAATGCCTCAGTCAAATGAATGTTATATGGTCAGCAAGAGATACTATGTTAACATAAATTAAAACAAACGTGTAAAGAAATAATAAATGAGATTTGGCAATTTTCTAATGTCGTTAAGAAAAGAATATTCTGTCTGCATAATGGGTAGATAGTACCGACATACTATCTACAACGACATCTGTATTTCTTTGGTGATAGTCCTCATAGATTTTACAGTATATTTATGAACATTGGTTTCAAACCCTTGGAAGGATTAAGGAGCCATATAGCGTCCTGACATTTTGAATATTTCTATTCATTTTATATGTTTGGGATAGTTACAACATTCTCACCAGAGATGTACAATTACATCCGGTCTTTACGTATACATGTTCTTCTTTCTTTATGCCCACGAGTGGCTAAACATAGTGGGGACAAACAAGAACAGACAAAGGGATTAAGCTGATTACATCGACTACAGTGTGTAACTGGTACTCAATTTATCGACCCCGAAAGGATGAAAGGCAAAGTCGACCTCGGCGGAATTTGAACTCAGAACGTAAAGACAGACGAAATATCGTTAAGCACTTCGCCCGGCGTGCTAACGATTCTACCAGCTCGCAGCCTTCTTGCAACATCTAGAACGTTGGCAATAGCTAAATCACTGACTTCCGCACATATGGAAGCAATGACTGCACGTCTTCTCACCCTGATTGTTCTGAGAATGTCTTTTAATTCTTCGGTTTGTCAATATATATATATATATATATATATATATACATATATATCTTCAAATACCACTGTGCTTTGCATATGGGTACAAGTTCAAAGCCATAATTTAGTGGACAGGCGGAGATAGATAAAATACCCAAATAAAAGCAGACGTAAAAACTAAACCGCGATCATATTTATCAACATCTACAAATTGGTACGAAAGGGCAATTAATATGACTAGAAGTTGTGTTATATTCCTATAAGTGTTGATGCTTATTTAAACATATAATCAAATATCATATACTTTGAGATTGTTGCAAGAATTATCAGTTTAGTTGTAATTTAATTGATGTTACTTTTAATTTGATATTATGATATGTGATGAAATGAAATTCGTAAACATTTTAATTGATTTAATTTGTCGATATATGTATATATACATGCATACATTCATATATGTCTACCTATGTGAACGTCCGCGATTTTGACAGTGAATCGTATATAGAAATATATAT
>NC_068983.1:130079968-130082102 GCF_001194135.2 Octopus bimaculoides | reverse complement strand
CAAAGAAGTAGGAATCGGAGCAGGAGGTGGGGGAGGGGAGAGATGGGTGGTAGGATGGAGGGTGGGGGAGAGAGACAGGAGGAGGGGGTTAGATGAAGAGTGGAGGGGAGTTGAGCCCATGTGGCGCAAAGGAGCGAAGATAGAAGATTAATCCCTGTTCACATATGTGTATATATATATGTATATATGTATATGTTTATATGTATGCGTGTGAATGTGTGTGAGTGTTTGCGTGCATGTGTGTGTATGCGTGTGTGTGATGTATGCACTCATAAATATATGTATTTCGAGTCTATTTACTGTCTCTTTAATCACACACCTACTAAATATTTATTGAAGAACATAATATAAATCTTTGGAATTCTATCTCCTCATTGCAAGTTTTGTCGATTGTACTATATATTAAATTAGTCTTGTCTACGCAGAACAATAGCAGTCCATTTTTAATTGGCTGTAGAAATACATCAAATATCATATATCATATAAATGAAATTGTACGTTATATTTCGTATAAGCCTCGCACCAATAGGCAATTTTGTTAGATATGATATTTTACAGACAGAAAAAACCGCACGTGAATAAAACAGAAACGTAACCTAGTTGATGAATATTGACAAAAAGCCGAAAATTATTTGCCCTGTCAAGAAGCAGTTCCGTACTTGTCATTGGATTTAAGTGTCTCTGTGCGTAGTGGATCTGCAGAAACAAATTCATGTCGAAGCGTCGGTCATATGATGATACGGTATTTCAAATTGGTAAGTGTTGCAGTATTATTATGCTGCCAACTTTATAGATAGGTATTATAACAGTACCCAAAAGATACATCATTAAATAATACCTGATGTTCTGTACTACAAGATCGGAAAATAGAAATCCGGATGTTATAGCAGGGCTTTGACAGTTCAACAACACCAGAAATTCAAACATGATTATAAGCAGTGTATTTTAAATATTCACAGTAGTATTTCGTGTATATTGTCCATGGATACTGAATCATATTAAAATACCCTGCTATGGCTTCACTATATCGTAAATGCTTCTTTGTGTGTGTGTACACATTTATTTAGACATATATGTTCATATATGAATATATGCATGTTGTGTATATATACATACACACACATGTATATATCCATACATATATACATATATATATATATATGTATATATATATATATATATATATATATATATATATATATATATATATATATATATATATATATATATACATACATATGGCGCGGTGACAAACACAGACACAGACAGACATACACACACATACACACACACACATATATACGACGGGTTTCTTGCAGTTTCCCTCTACCAAATCCACTCACAAGGCTTTGGTCGGCCCGGGCCTTTATAGAAATTTGCCAAGGTGCCACGCAATGGGACTGAACCTGAAGCCATATAGTTGGTAAACAAGCTACATACCACATAGTAACTCCATATAAAATCAAGGTTCAATATGCACCTGTTTGCTAGAAACAAGAGTCAAAACTCTCAGAAGTCATACTCCTTTAACTATGTGTGCACACGCATGGAGAATGTAGTAAATATACTTAAGAAAACAGTCGTCCCATTTTTAAGGCCACCAATAAGCGAGCTGTTATCACTTTACCAACTGATTTCGTTTTCTGTGCCAAAGGCACTTAAAGCTCTTCAGCTAGTTATTTTGATATATATATCGGCAGTTCCATGCGCGTCTGTTCAGCTGTAGGCCCCTCGTCTTGCAAACGAACTTTAGCGAACAAGTTTAAACACACATTTCAAATAAATTCCTATGGTCTTTAAAAAAAAAAATAATGATAAAGGGGCCATCAAACATAAACAAATAGGCAAAATATGCAAAATATATATCAAAGGTCATAGTAAAATATGCATCTATTTCCTAGAAAGAAGAGTAAACATTCTCAAAGGCATGCATCTCTTACTTTATGTAAACACGGACGAAGAACAAAGCAAATATAATAACAAAAGAAATAATAACAGTCGCGGCATTTGTACAATTACAAGTTGGACACTATGCTTTCTGGAGAGTATGGCGCTTTCTCATTGATTTTTAAAAGATAATTTATTTCAATTTTGAAGCTTTCTATCTATCTATCTATCTATCTACCTATCTATC
>NC_068983.1:130078804-130079576 GCF_001194135.2 Octopus bimaculoides | reverse complement strand
ATATATATATATATATATATATATATAAAGGATAAAGAGAGCAATGGTAAGGTTGGAAATATAATTTTATGGATAGAGTCTTACAGCTGTTATTGGGAAGATCCAGTACTTCCCTTCATCGGAGACAGAAATAGTAAAGGAATCGATTATTATATCCATTGGCGAAGAGTTTTAGTATGAAGTGATAGTGACTGTGATGTGCTGAAAAAAGAAAGAAAGTTGTGAAAGAAGGAAAGTTGTAAATCTAATCGAGTTAACTGTTCCTCATTAAGATAATATGGACGCCGCACGGGCTCGATATATTGACCGTAATGTAAACCTTCTCGAGAAATGTGAAGACGCAGGCTGGAAAGCGGAGTATTTTCCAATCGAAGTTGGATGTAGAGGGTTTGTAGGACACAGTGTGAGACGACTGTTGTTATCGCTAGGCCTAACTCCTCGTAAGGTAAATACCACCATGAGTGATATACAAAATACAGTGGAGAAGGCTAGCCACTGGATTTGATTAAAAAGAGACGATGAGAGATAGCTAGAGAAATATTGAGCTTTGTTTTTAATAACCAGTTGATCTATCAAGCGGGGCCTCATATCAGTGAGTGGGGGGCGGTGCGCATTGATGCCGTCGAGAGGTAGGCCCCGAAACGGTGCGCATTCTCTCCTGATGACTCCATACACTTCCTGGCTTCCGGTATGCGGAGTTCTCGACTGGTAGCACGTGCATGTCCGAGTTATTTCCCCAAGGTACATATATATATATATATATATATATATA
>NC_068983.1:130074010-130078447 GCF_001194135.2 Octopus bimaculoides | reverse complement strand
ATATATATGTATATATATGTGTATGTATGTATATATATATGTGTGTGTATATTTGTGTGTGCATATAGTAGTTGAATAATGTTAAGGCATAGTGTGGTATTCACGTTTTTTCATTATAGTATTTTAATAATAAAAAAACTATATATTTTAATGCTTATGAATTTAAATTAGCGCTTTCATACATAGTGTATTCA
This sequence comes from Octopus bimaculoides, assembly GCF_001194135.2. Lineage (NCBI taxonomy): Eukaryota > Metazoa > Mollusca > Cephalopoda > Octopoda > Octopodidae > Octopus > Octopus bimaculoides. The sequence goes on along the minus strand of NC_068983.1, from coordinate 130,078,253 downwards.
TCAAATTTCAAATGTGTTTAATTGACAGTTGACTTCTCGACAACTTTAGTATTTCTCGGAACGCTTCAGCAAGCTGAATTCTTATATAACTTTTTGACCAATCAAAAAGGATAACGTTTTGACCAATCCGTATGCAACTTAAATATCGCTACAGGTATGTTTTTTAATCTCCATCATTAACTGGCTGTTATATTATTTCTGTCATTTCCGTCAGGAAAGGCTTGTACATTCTAATAAATCATTTTCCTGTTATCTTTCTTCCTACCTCACTTGTGTCATGTACTTTGTGGACAGGAAAAATTAGAAACGTTTCCAGACTACGAGTCTCCATATGTTTGCTCAATGGAATTTGGCGAACATTGGTGTTCCGGATTTGTTGTCTGTGGATTTGTGAGCGTTCCAATAATGCATTCCATGTGTCGCCTATATATAATTCCTCGCAATTCGGGCATTAAATGCAGTAGATAACATTTCTGCTTTTGCAGTTCATATCTTGAGATAATCTGTCCATTTTTTTTGTTCTAATGCATCTACATGTATGCACGTTCCACATCTGTTATCGTTACACTTCGATACTGTGAATGTTTTTTTCCTGTTCCTGTTGAATTTTGTATTTCTTAATAGTTCTTTAGGCTATGCGGTCACTTAAGATAAGTGTCTAATTAGGTATGTTTTTTTTTTTATTTTTAGCCTTGTGTTATGCTTGCCAAATTTGTCTTGATATTGTTCAAAATGTTTCGGTGATGCGGATTGTGTCTTATTAGGTTCGTATTTTTCTTGTTGCTTTAAGTCGTTCGGAAGGTTTCACTTTTCCTCGTTGTATGCTATTTTCTCTAAGTAGGAGAGGGCAATATTACTTAAGCAGAAATCCTCTGAGTTGTGTGTTTCTGATATATGGATCTTCGACTGTAGTACAAATTTTCCTGGCTGAGCAGTACGTGATGTTGCGCTTTGCGTGTGTTGAATGCAAGCCATATATATATATATATATATATATATATATACACATACATATACATATATATGGTATTATCTCCTATTTGGATGAGTCATTATACTGCGGACATACGGAGATACCGCCGCAAGGACTTTTAATCGAGCGAATCGACCCCATTCTGTATTTTATTTTTAGAAGCTAGTACTTATTTTACTGATCTCTTTTGCATACGAACCAAATTACGAGGACTTAACACACTAACATTAATTGCGAAGCAGTGGGGTCAACTACTCATACAAAGACTCACACACATACACATTTTCATATATGTACGTGCGTGTGTGTGTGTATACGCACAAAAACGCATAAGCAGATACGTGCTTAAGTATGCGTGTGTCTATGCATATATTTATATATTTATCATTATTAGATATACATTACAAAGCTAAATCGTATTTGGTTCACTTGAGTTTCCCGGTTCAGTATAGAGTGTCGCGTTTCATCGAGCAGTGAGAGTCCACTATCGCGCTACTTGCCGTCTGTATGAATAGCTTTACAACTATAATACTTTCTGTCAGATCGTCTTTGGTCGAAGTAATATATATATATATATATATATAATTTTTCAATCTGTGTTGTGAAAAACGTACAATTATGGCTTGTAAGAAGAGAGTTTCTGGAATGTATAGAGAAATTCCCTTCGTATTTGTTTTTATTTATCCAAAGTGATTTTAACTTAATATATACAGGTTATCATATATAGCTTTGTCTTATTTGAGACCAACACTTCAGCGTAAATGAACTGAACGTTAAATTAAAGTTAAATGAACTGAACGTCCCTTTTGTCAATCTATTCCGCTAGATTCTTTCGTTTTCTGATTCGTACATTATTAAGGTACTATGAAATTATCGTAAAGTACTGTACTCCTTCACTGATGTCATGTGCTTTGAAATTAGGAACTGTTATTTAACTTGTATTGCTATTAAAGATGTATGACTAAATAATCCACACTCATCAGTTCTTTGTACAGAGAATAGCTTCATCTTTGATGACGAAACCTCTTTTTTTGTGATTAATTTTACAGAGATTTTACGTAATATGTGGTACTGATAATATGAATTGAATCAGTGTAGAAGAATATAAAGTAACAAAAAGCAATAGAACTAAACGGAAAATGAAGCAATGCTTCGACTACAGCTTTTAAATTAAGGAACCGAATAATATTTTTCTTTGAAAAATAAGAAAAATTGAACAGGGCTTATGAATAAATATCTGTATATGTCTTATTTATTATGCAAATGGTAAACCATAATGTTGTTGGTTATGGCTTATAACAATTTTACGCGTCAAAAAGGTTGACTGCAAAGAGAATGTCTATATACATTCTATACCTATGGCGGAGTACTCATGTGTCAATAACCATATACAGGGTTAAAAGAAATCCTAGTATTTGACTGCAGATACTTCCTTGCTCAGCTTTGGGATGGTTTGATCTTGGATATAAATGCTAGGTAAGTAACCTTAAGTAGGTAACCAAAGGCTAATGAATTTCGCAAGCAATACGTAATAAACTCGTAGGTAAATGCGCAACACTACACACAACCATACTCACAAGAATTATCAAGCGATGAAATGTCAACCATAAGGGCAAACATAACTACAGAAGATAATTTTATACTTGAGCCATATCGAATTCAGCTTGTACTGAGATCTCAGACTGTACATGTACTGAAATCAATAACGTACGATATTTATTCCTCGTGTTTGTCTCTGTTACTGCTCATGTTTCTGCCAAGCAAAGGATAATTATTTACTCAGCAAGTAAAAAAATATTATTTCGAAATGTATCCATTAGTTTTCCTAACATTCTCACAAATATTTCATCAAACCAAAATCAATAATGAATATTTTTTTAATAATCCATTCAGTAGATATTTCAAATATATATTTTCAAAGGGAAGTAACATTTTACCATACTTCATTTAAATATATATCCTATTAGTTTCAGATAATTTTAATGAGTTTCCTCTTGTCGAAAAATCAAAGTATGCACATTGGAAGCAACTTTTCTCTTATGAATTAATATGCAATGAAATCAGATAAGGTCAATCTTTCCAAAATATGCCATGAATAGTTTTATAGATTTTATAACCGGATCGGTTGTAAATAATTGTTGGAGAATAGAAACGGAAAATATGAAATGCTAAAACAGGATATTTAAACACCACATGAATATGTTTTATATGATTTTATTGAATTATGTCTCTAGCCTAGGATGATATACATATTAGCATATACAAATACCTTTTTCCACATCTCACCTACAACAAATTAGAGACAGCGGTCTCATACTTTGTTGAGTGTCACCAGACGATAATGCGATTCCCAGTATTGTATCTCATCAGTAATTCGTTGTAAATCATATTCGGAAACTTTATTAATTACTAATCAAACTAAATTCGATACATGACTTGTAACTATTCAAAATATAGACACTTTTTTCCAGATTTAACTAAAGTATGAGTGATAGGTAATGGATCACACCAGAAATAATCTAAACATCTCTACGCCATTTATTATTTTTCTCACTTTCTTATCCTACTAGATTCTGTGAATTAACATTTAAAAACTATTTCACAGAGGTCTTTACGTTTGTTTTTCTATTCTAGAAACAAGAACAAATGTTTCGTGAGTGTTTCAAAGTGGCAGGTCAGGGTCATTTCATTGCTAAGTTTTGGAGGAATATAGAGACGTATTCATTCCAAAATACATTGCATGAATTGTGTAAAATTCTTGTTATAATTGATTCTGCATCCGATGATATAACTACAACTAGTTGTACATGCTTTAAAAGTTCAAGATTGACTAAAGAAAATTATCCAGTTAATCAGAAATCGAACTAGGTGAATATAATATTACTGACGGTGTATCATAATAAATCTGAATTACGTGGGAAATTATCTTGCGATATAAGTACTAAATTTTTCAAGTACCGTTGTTGTATAACTAAGAAGAATTGTGAATGTCTACATGCTGCAGCATAAATGAATCACAGAAGCACTAAGATAAATGAAAGCTTGAAATATATATGCCAGATAATTAGTAAAACTCGACAGGGAAATTCGGAATTTCAAAATACGTTGCCGTCAAAATTTACTCGCCTAAGTACTGCCACTCATGTCTCTAAATATTTCCAAACAATATTACTGCAATTTCACAACCTATTACTTGTGTTTCTTAAAATCTTTCAAGATGAAACATTCAACTTCACATCTCCGATTTCGTGATATATATATATATATATA
>NC_068983.1:130068444-130073779 GCF_001194135.2 Octopus bimaculoides | reverse complement strand
GTTAGTTCAGATCGCAGCATTAGCCATCGGTTAACTTACTATTCCTGCGCTGCGGATGTCCTTAAAATGGTGTTATTGCTGCTGCTGTTACTACTACAACTACTGCTACTACTACTACTACTACTACTACTACTACTACTACTGCTGCTGCTGCTGCTGCTGCTGCTTCTGCTGCTTCTGCTGCTTCTGCTGCTTCTGCTGCTGCTTCTGCTGCTTCTGCTGCTGCCACTGCTACTACTACTACTACTACTACTACTACTACTACTACTACTACTACTACTACTACTAACATGATGGTGATGAGGGAATCTTAATCGCCAATAAAGCTCTAATAGTTCCAAAAATACAAGTCTCTGTGTTTTGCATCCCATTCCTCCATGATTCCTCTTTACATTAAATAATGCTAACCATTCTTCTTTTCCTCGCAACCTGCTTAGCTGAAGTAAATTACCAATAATACGACAATGTGGTTTGATAATTCAGTTGTTGACTATTTCTTGCAAGAAATCTTTGTCTTTTGTATAAATATAAGAAATCGATATAAAGTATGGAAGTGTTAATTGGATTTAAGATCTTCGCTGAATCGCATTTTACCAAGAGTTTACAACAAATTATTTTATTATATACTTTTAATGAAGTGAGATTGTTTTTAAAGAACAGTCTGAAATAAATAGAAAAGTTCAGTTTTAAAAGTGGGTTTTGATTTAATTACCTTTCACGAATTGAGTGAATGAGTTTAAAGACGTTGTTAGAAAAACAAAGAAAAAGTATTTTTTCCCTATTAGGTAATTCTTTCTACATTCTTTACTTTAAGAAAATAAGAAAGAAAAAATTTCATTATATTTCAAGTACCAAAAGAAACAATCAATAAAAACAAATTAATTGTTTATATCTCTTTCTTTGTTGTGGATTTAATCTCCTTATTTTGAATTTTCTGATTTAAATTACCACGAGTCAAATATATGTAATGCAAACGCGTGGTAAAATATACTTTTCTAAAGTGTTATAATACATTAGGTTCTTTTCCATTTTTTTTCTTTCACCCATTTCGACATGCACTTATCATACACATGACGTATGTAGCTATTGTTATGGCGTGAATCTGTTGCATTAAATAGATTTTTAAGATACATTCTTATTAAACAACTTGAAGCCATATACCTTATGAAATAAACTTTAGGTGTATTTCAGAAACTGATACTTAAACAATGTTCACTAATTATTCCATGAAAATGTATTTAAAGCCACGAAATAATCGTATGGAAATATATTTAAAGCCATATAAAATCATTCGATTGCTACCATGCCGTAGTACAGTTTAGTAGAAGAAATCGGACGCGGTAATTACTACATATTAAGCCTGGACCTCTTATTCGACAACGGACATATAAACATTTATTTCTTTTATTCAACCACGGACATATAAACATGCCGTTAACTATTACCATGTGTTGTTGGCGAGGACAACCACAAACATTCAGGCGCATGCGTACATAGATATATTCCTATATATTTGTATCTCGTGTGTACAGACACACACGCACACATACATATACAATGGGCTTCTTTCTGTTTTCATCTTCCAAGTCGACTCAGAAGACTTTGTTCAGTCCTGATGCCTACTTACACAAAGTACCATACAGTGGGGTTCAAGCCAGAAACATGTATCTATGAATCAAATTTCCTACCACACAGTCAGGACTGTGAACGTTATAAATTTGTTTCAATAAGAGCAACAGTGTTTATGATCTATGTCACGATGTTACTTACATTTGCCAGAGAAGGGAGCAGTTGCGCACACTCAAGTGCTCTGGCCAAAATACTTGTAGCATACTGCACGCAACTAAAGACACATAACTGTGTTAAATTTGGTAATGGATTAAGTCTAATACTCAAACTTACAATTGTCTGCCTGCAGACTTCCAGATAGGTTCCGTATACTAACTGACTCTCTGAAGGGTTTTTCCGAATTTATATTATGGCGAGATTTGCTGATTATTAAAACGAAGCAAGTATCATTTACTTGCGAAATGAATGTTTCAATAGATATAGATTACATGCAATAGAAAAGAATACAGCTAAAGTAATATATGACATTGGATTGTAAGCGTAAATACATGAATCGCATAATAATAATGAACGTAATGGAGACAAACTGACTTTTGATCTCTGTATTACGGACTGTTCGTGATTAATTACACTATTCTTTTCTGCTTATACGCATATTGTAATTACTGTAAACTATCTACTGTTTACAGTTCAATATAGTGACAGGAGAAATAGGTCTACTGGCAGGGGAACTTGTGGAAGCAGTTTCACAAAATTTACTTTTAGGAACAGACTACTAGCCCTGAAATGTATGGTTATATTTTCTTTCAGGGAAAAATGGGTAAGGGGTAGAGGCAAAGAAGACTGTGCACCAAGTGGAAAGATTCGACGGAAGTGAGAACTTTCTACATTCTGATGGTGGGAATTTTGACCTGCGAATGACTTGTTTTGGGTAGGTCAAGATTAGTTAAAGAAAATTATCCAGTTAATCAGAAATCGAACTTGGTGAATATTATATTCACCCATTATTATCGGATTCGTTGGACGTTATATCAATACGTAAGGCGAGGGGACGCAAAATAGCTATTCTCTATAATGTGGTTTTAGAACCCTCATCAAATGACACATGACACCTTGTATTTTCCGTCTTTGTGGCTAAAAATATTCGCGGTGCACATAGCAGACAACGCAACTCACGTCTACTTGATCGAACTGGAGCAACAGAAAATGAAGTCACTTTCCAAGAATAATTTATGGTTGTTGAGTTGGGGAACTTGAATGGCTCATTGAAATTTATAACAGACTTTACAGGTTGGGAATCACTGTGTCGTTTAATTATGCAGGATGACATACTTTGAAGCATATGTTCTCGCTTCTACAACCATGTGTTCAAATTCCGTCTCTGCCAAATTTGTTTTTTACCCACGGTCATTTGCCATTGCAGCGCATTGGTGCATTTGCCATTTGCCGGCATAGTCTGGGCTGTCCCAGCCAACCCGTCGAGCTGCAATCCACTCAGTCCTCACCTCCTTGATATATCTCCTTTTCTGCCGTTGCTATGTCACATTTGGTCATTTAACACGTGCCATCAACCCAGCTGAATCCATAGGAAAAAGAACAGTTTTAGCAGAGTCCAACTCAGAAAATCGAGCAACACCGGCAATAAGTCTGAGCTGCTGATTGCAAATCATACTACAGGACGCATCCTAGTTTCTGAACTGATTAGTTGCTCGTATAAGATATCCGACTGGTGACAACCAATAATCCTGTGAAAGTTCGTGATGCGAAAGGTGTCCACGTCTTACAACCAACAAGAGTAGGAGACCTTGGTTTAATTCGCAGCGGCCTATTCGGGTGGGGGCCTCTGAAGGATGATAATAGTCTGCTCCTAATATCATTGGTACCCTGCCTTTGGTGGTTTCAACGGTGGTGGACTTACCAGAAGTTCATCGGCAAAGGAGGGCGATATCTCAACGGGTAGTTACACCTACAACGTATCTGGGGGCACGGATTGTTGGCCCGGTGGTGTGACAGCAATTATCGTGGCAGATTGCTTGTTTTCGAGCGTATAATGTCGGTGAATATTTCATACGCTTTGGGTGTCGTTATCATCGTTGTAGTCTATGTTCCGACTGCTATATAACGACAGATCGGTGAAGGAGACATTCTACACCTAGCCGCGTTCTGTCTTACCCAAACGAGCGATAAAAATTAATATCTCTGTAGTGCTCTGATCTATGAAATCGACTAACGCAACGAACCATCTCCATATTTGTTTTACTGCTAGGTGATGCTAGCAGTAATGTGTGATTTGACATTATTATAATTCCATCCGTCTACGCTTCTAATATTTTCTAACTACCGACGTCTATTCCTTTGCATGTGATACATAAACAGTCACTTCTTAGATAATTTCTCTGAGACACAAACTCCACATTCGACTTACGCCCAGCAATGATGTGTCACAGCTATGACATTAATCATTGTGCCATTAATCTGTGGGACGTACAATATATATATACATTTATGCACCGATTTCCATTCAATGTTAATCATAGGTGTTTCCAATAACATTAGATTCAGGTAAAAATGATGAAGTTTTGATGCAGCTACAAATACAATCAATTTATTGAATCAGTTCCATGGGTCATCCGCATTATATGAATAGCTTCTATTTTACTTCTGAGCATGCATTAAACCATATATAAAATTAAGTTCATATGATAGAACATTTGAGTGCATGCTTACTTCAAGGTGGGATATATTTATCAGGTGTGGCAAATAATTTCCTGGGAATACTAGTAATGTTGCAAGTGTTGCGTTATTCAATATATTATTCTTGATTAAGCCTTTCTATTATTTACATATGCTTTTTCATAATAGTGTCTTCTGCAATAAGCAAAATTTGACGATGGTGCAATTTGAACTCAGAACATAAAGATGATCGAAATGCCGCTAAACATTTAGACCGGCGTGCAAAAGATTTTGGCAGTACGCCACGTTTGGTTTCGAATTTTGGCACAAAGCCCACAACGCACCTTCTGATAATGCATAGCTATAGTGTTTCCATTGTGTGTAAATGCATCCTCATTATTGGAGGACATCGAAATACATTTATATATATTTATAGCACTGGAAGGTGACGAGCTGGCCGAATCTTTATCACGGATACAATGCTTAGCGGCATCTCATCCATCTTTACGTCCTGAGTTCAGATTTTACCGAGGTCGATTGTGTATTTCATCATTTGAAGTCAATTATATATGTACCAGTTGAGCATTGAGATCGATGCAACTGACTTATCCCTCCACTAAAATTCCTGGCCTTGTGCCAAATTTGGAAACCGACATACTTGTATGCGTTTGCTGCATATGAATTTCAAGCCTTAAGTTAAACTAATTTTGATGATCTGCGCAGCCCAGTTTCTGTGCAATCAGCGGCTGTTTTTCAGGTGATAGCTACTGTAGACGTTCCCGAAAATTCCATTAACGTCACCTGTAAATAAAGTTGATTTTTACCGCACTTTAGACAGTGTCGCAGACGTCGGAGCGAGCATGACGTTCTCCAGTGAAGGCAAATCCTGCGCGTTCTTGTGCACGTTCATAACACACATTCCTAGCCAATCATTTAAATCACTATAAGCTCATCTCATTGAAATTGCAAGGCAGACTTAACACCACACATACATATACTCAGTCCGGAGGTAAACTTTGAATAGCCAGCTTTCTGCATAATGCAATATACCTATTTTCACTTTACTATCGTTATATGTTAATTATATATATAT
>NC_068983.1:130066609-130068272 GCF_001194135.2 Octopus bimaculoides | reverse complement strand
TATATATATATATATATACATATATATATGTATACATAGGTGCAGGGGTGGCTGTGTGGTAACACATGGTTCCGGGTACAGAGCCACTGCGTAGTTGCCCTATACTCTATCGTTGTGAGTGGAACTGGTAGATGGAAATTGAAAGAATTCGTTGCATACACACACATGTGCCCACATACACACACGCACACAAACATATATATTTCTGTGTCCCTGTCTATCTCCACACCATCGCCTGGCAAAATATGTTGGTGCGTTTATGTCCCCGTAACTTAGCAGTTCGGCAAAAGAATCCGATAAGTACTAGGCTTGCAAAGAAAAAGTCCTGTGGTTTACATGTTCTACTAAAGCTGGTGCACCAGCATGACAGCAGTCAAAAGACTGAAACAAGTGGTAGAATAAAATAATGATGATAATAATAATAATAATAATAATAATAATAATAATAATAATAATAATAATAATAATAATAATAATAATAATGATAATAATAATAACAACAACAAAAATAATAATGATGATAATAGTACCAGTAAGTAGCTCTCATGGCTTCTGATCCTAATTGAATAGAAGTTCAATAATGTAAGTTGTTTTGCCTTGGTATAAAAAGTGGACTCAACACCACAGTTTGGTTGTTAATTGTTTGGCCTTTACCAGTTGAGTATGTCCCTTAGTGGCTGGCAATATGCGCCTGTATGATCATGGGCAGAAGTAGTGGGGGATCATCTTAGCCATGATTTGGAGTTTGACTAATTCACCTATGCAAAACATGGGTGTTTCAATCAACATCCTCAGGCGACCCTCACTCGAGAATCTGTTTTAGTTGGATGGGTGACATCTGCAAGGTCATGATCTGTTTATGTTGATATGATATCACCATGTCGAGCACATATGTAGTCTCATCAATACGTACCCGGGCTCTTGCCACAGTAACGAAAGTGAACAACGCAGGGAGAAGTCGTTTGGCACAGATTGACCTTGAGCTCAGCTGCGCTTGCACACTACGTTTTAACGTTCTAGTTCACTTCCGTTGCTTACAGCATTGCTCGGGAGGAAGCTGTGTAGCGTGTGAAAGTCACATTGAACATGACAGGGCAAGTTGACCAGAAACTTTGCATCACATTTTGAAAAAAATATTAGCGATGCCGGCTGAGAGGTTTACGCAAAGTTTTGAAAAGTTACCACCGTTTTCGACAAGATCAGGATTTTGTGCAACTGAAATCCGAGTGACTCTTTGGTCAGCTGAAAGCAGTCTTGGCACAAATTTGGCAGACAAGCCTCTCATAGCAAAATGTTTAGTGATAATGGACTGAACTAAACTGTGACTGATGTGCACATCCTCTGATAACTCTCGGATGGTGATTTGACGATTCCCCTCACATCTGCAGCATATCTGCGATGTTTCCCCCAGTTCTGCTGGTTCTGGGTCTCCCAGAACGTTCTCGGTCATTGTTAATGCGATAATCACACGCTACACACCTTTCTTCCAAGCACTGCAGTAAACAAGTAATAATAACACCGATATAATAATAATAATAATAATAATAATAATAATAATAATAATAATAATAATAATAATAATAAGATCTGCTCTCAAGAGGTCAAGCAAATGGAAGTCTCCAGGAAAGGATACAATTCCTAACTTCTGGTTGAATGCCTTCCC
>NC_068983.1:130062901-130064082 GCF_001194135.2 Octopus bimaculoides | reverse complement strand
ATATATATATATATAAATAGCAGACCAAATGGCAAGCGTAATTTATTATGGGACTTGGGTTCAATGTTCCTTCGAACGTTGTCAGGTTGTATCAATTAATGTTGGGGTTTAGCTATACGTCAACCTGCTAGAAACAATTTCATCTATTCATGCTGATCACGATAATCCTGTGACATTTTGATTTAGCTTATCTAGGAACACATAAATATCGTTTCACCTGTTGTACAGAGATGTAAAATTTTTAAAGATTTGCCAGGTATATAAGGTAACACAATCAGCCGCTTATATTCCTGTTATTCTTCACCACGTATTACGTACGTGACATATCCTGAGTTCGACGGAATAGATTGTATATTCGTTGTTCATCGTTATTGTAATATTTGACCGTTTGCATCTTTCAAGAAGCGCTAAAATTTGATTGCATTTTGCATTGAAATATGAATATTGTTTAAAAAAACAATACTTTGCATCGATCTCATAGTAATGGCATAGCAAGAAAATATCATTACTTTACTAGACACTGTTCTATTGTTATGATATTGACAGCACCAAAAGTAAACTCTAAGAGTAAGAGAACACAGAAGAATGACACATCTAATCGTCTACTTTTACCCATTTTTCACCAGTATTCATTTTAACGTCACGAGATATATGTAAATAAAATCTTTTAACAGTTGTTAGGTGTTTATATATATTTGACAGCATCTGTAAAGAGAAACCGTGATGGTCAAATCAATATGTTTTTTCTGAAAAAGTTAAGCCTGTATCCTGCATCTTATCACTGAATTTTGAACTATTATCGCAGCTACTCGGATGTTATATATCTCTCTCCAAGATACTTAACACTTAAATACCTTAACACATTGTTAACATTTCTATTAACTTGCTTACGGTTATGTCTGAAACTATTGAACTGCTGTCTCTGTGTTGGTATAGGTAAGCGCGTTCGACTTTTAAACCCAAATACTGGTGAGTTAAAAGCATATGTACTCTATTGGTGCAAGAGCGGCTGTGTGATATGAAGTTTTCGTCTGAAACACACAGTTCCATGTTCAGAACAAATATGGAGAAGTATACTAGAAGTGTTTTTGTATCATGACCTCATGTTGACTACACATATGTGAGCTGATTTGTTAGACAGAAACGGTAAGAATATATATATATATATATATATATATATA
>NC_068983.1:130060815-130062883 GCF_001194135.2 Octopus bimaculoides | reverse complement strand
GTGTGTGTGTGTGTGTGTGTGTGTGTGTGTGTGTGCACATATATATATACAACAGGAAGTAATTTTACCTCTTTTTTATGGAGACAAAATGGTTTATAAAACTGCAAAAAAGTGCTCAAATGAAATTGAGACAGATAAAAAAAGATATACATTGATTAGAGAACAAACATCAATCCGAGTCAACGACTTTATATACGACGACACTTTTATACATTTGATTTTATATAAATGTTAGCATGGCTTTTAACATATAATAAAGTATACATATATAAAACACAGAAGGTAAAAAATATATATGCAAATAATACAAATATATAGAATGGCCTATGAGAAAGGTATATACAATCGACTAAAATAAGCAACCTAAATTAATTAATAAAGCGTGTCAGACGACTAAAAATAATTAAATGAATATATCAATCGACTAACAAAATAAATTATTCCCCTCAATTCAAAATATGTCAAAAAAGTCCATTTCATAAACAAAACATGGTAGTTTGAAGTCCAGGAGCATAAGAGAATTCCCACAAAAAAATCAATTAACAACACATATATGGCCCTTTCGGCAGTTTACTGCCGCGGTCTGATTACGAGTTAAGGAGTATCTCGGCAATGACTCCCTCATCAGGATGAACAGGAATCTCAACAATTAGTCGTTCACAGAAGTTACAAAAAATACAAACGACCGCGTACCTAATTTAAAGGTAATAATCCATCGCAGAACCAGTCCCAATTTTCTAACACACACAACACAATTATTTTATTTCATTTCTAAACATGTAGGTGTCCGCTAACCATAGGAGATTTTACTATCCGGTTTCTAAACCCAGTAAAACTAAATGCTATTTACCACATCTAGTTTTACTTTTATATATATTCAGAAAAGTAAACGAGAACTTATGGTTGCAAAAAGAAATCAGCTCCGTACATTTATTTAAGCTTTTGGGCCAAAGGACGTAAGGTTGGCAGGAGATCCCTTTATACACACATTACACTTGTTAATATTAACTCTAAAATAACGGGCCCTCGTGATAACAGATCATTCAAGAGAGTAACTTTTGTTTTCATTCCTCTTTAAACCATGTATATAAGAGACAAGTGTAGTGGATTTACAATATTTTTCGTTCGAAAACGAATTCATGTGAGCCCTATACGACGCCTCAAAATGGACAGTACTGCCAATGTAAACCCTATCCAAATTACCCTCACCTTTAACAACGCATTTACATGTAGCATTAGTAGTCAGGCGGAATCTGCCAAAGTGACATAACCTAGGGTTTCTGAAATTACACAATTTACCAGAACCACCCTATCCCTATTATTTATCTGCTTTCCTGAGTTCTTCTCTTCAGATATCTCATTACAGGGGGTCGATAAGGCCGGTAAAAGTAAATGGTTTGTAACTCCACCTGAGGTTTATTAGAGTTTATCGGCCCAATACCAGAGTTTCCAACTGGAGAATAATTCCAGTCAACTTGCCGATTTTAGTTGCTTCTATTAATAGATACAATGATGGAAGCCACATCTGGTATTACCGAGTAAGAAAATTTAATGGAGTATTTATTGCAGATGTTGTGTATTCATGATTCTTTGGACAATTGTCCTTCAGAGAATGAGCCCTCCGCCAGTTACGCTCGTTGAAGCGGATAGCGTTTTCCCTTGCCACTAAAATTGCATAAATATCCGAACAAGGGATATTCGCAAACTTCTGAGTGAAATTCAAACTCTTATGTAGCAATATGGGTGATATGGAATTGTAATAACTCGAGATATCAAATTGGATAAAGTCTAAATTGGGTTTATCAGTAAGGGAGTCAAAACATAAGAAAACGTCTTCAGTAAAGTTCCATAGGGGTATCTGAACCTAAACCCTCACGATGGGAATAAGAATAATCGGATCGATAATATATTTACTAATTGTGCCCTAATCGAAGGACTTGATAAAATTCAGACTTCTGGTCCTTCAAGAGACAATGGAGGTTTTTTGAAGCATAAAGATGGTTTCTATCAAGCAGCTCCAAACAAGAGATATCTAGATGAGTATCATTAATCTCTTCCAATACATATA
>NC_068983.1:130058182-130060555 GCF_001194135.2 Octopus bimaculoides | reverse complement strand
ATATATATGCATACACACATGCATACATACACACATACACAGACAAACAAACGCACGCGCACACACATATACACGCACATATGACAAAAGAGGCACATTGAATAAGTACTGTAGACGTTTCGATCGATTAAAATGTCAAGATGCTGGCATTGATGCAGTACAGAGAATAAAAAATGTGATATCATAAAATAAATTACAAAACCAATTTTAACAATTTTAACTGCGTTGTCTTTCTCTGGTGGTAAATGTATCACGTTTCAGTCATTATTTGGAACATAAATTACCAAGAAATTTAGATGTGATATTTTACTTTAGACAATTTAAAGATTGGAAGACCGTTTCATATAACCAAAGGGAGTTGGTATCAACAGGTTTAAACTGTGGAATAATTAAGTTTCCGAATATTATGATGAATTCTGTTCATTCATAACTTACCTGCTGCTCAACAACACAAGGAGAAATGTATACTGAGATAGATTTATTCAGATATAAGATATAAAACATTTTATATCGTCAATGGATCAAAATTGCATGGAAATGCGAGAAAGAAACTACAGAGTGTTTAGTTTTAATTATTATATTTTGCGTATGGCATTCAGTCCGTCATAAACAATTTGTAATTTCCGAATATGTGTATATATTTATCAGTTAAATATATATTTATCGTTACGAAATAGATGAGAATAAAGACACAATTTTCACGCAATATACTGTTGAGATTGTAGAAGAAAGTGATCGGCATTCCTACAATATACATGAAATACATATTCATGTGTTTATTTTCTTCCAGTAGAATTGCTATTTTTGTATCAGTACGTGATCATTAGTTGTGTTTGTAGTTAGTTACTGTCTTTTATTTCGGATAAATGTAGCTGTTTGGGGAAAATCATATCGTCTTTCTTATTATGGATCATGTACTAAATAAACAGACTTTAAAACTTGTGATCCTAAAGAGGAGGGGAAATGATAATCAACCAAGCGTTTAGATTATATCATGCTGTTAGGTAGAAGCTGAATGAAACAACAACAAGCTTCCTACTTTAGTGAAGAGTGAAACGTTAAAGATAATTCCAGCTTTAAGAGGCTTATACTGGCGATGTAGACGACGAAGAAGTGTACAAGAAATATTCAGGGTGGATTTATGTATAAATATATGTGCATGTGTGTGTTCGCGCATATGTTTGTACGACTATATGTGCTAGCACGTGCGAACCCACACCAATGCACATATATAATATTGTAGACCTGCTATCCAACTTGTTTTCTTCTAGTGTTAGTTTCCATGTTCATTCATGCAGTTTTGAGATTCCCAATTATATTTTTACCCTTGAATTATTTCTTTTTTTCTTTTAGAAATTTTGTAATGCTAAGATGACCCGCTCCTTTATATATATATATATATATATATATATATATATATATATAAAGGAGCGCGCACACACACACATATACTTCCTTCTCTCTGTAATACCGGGAGAATCTATAAATGCGCACGTTTAATCCCTCTATGCCTCATGTTTCTCATCAGAACATTGGAAATATTCATATTACTATCACAGCATTTTAGCAACAACATGACCCTCTGCACTGCAATATACATTAACGATATGGTTTAATAAATTACGCCTATAAATTTAGAAAGGTTGTGGATAAAATCTGTTTGGTAATTTAGGGAATGCACACGCAAGAGCTGTGTAATATGACTCGCTTCAAAGTAGTATAAACTTCGTGCGTTTCATCTAATAGGACCGTGAGGACGATGCGTCACATAAATCACGGTTTCAAATTCTGATATAAGACCAGCAGCTTTTGCGGTTATGGGATAGTCGATTACATCAAGCATTGTATTTCACTAGTACCTATTTTATCAATCCCGAAAGAATAAACGTCAAAGTTAGCCATGTCGAAATTTGGGCACAGAAACATATTTCCCCGATAATGCTATAGGTTCTGTAAGCCCATTATATTTTTATCTACTAGCATAATATTACGTTGATTTTATCGCCTAAAAGTTCTCCCCGAGATATATTTCCTATGCGCATTCTTTTTCTTCATGTCACTCCGGATATTCCCGATCAAGTAGCTACAAGAATACACGCATTTCAATCGTGACAGTCTTCAAATTCTTTTATATTGTATAAACTGTAGTCACTATCAAATAATATTTTTCATTGTTATACATCACAGGTTCTTTCACCACATGAAGACACTAACCTTCCCTTTTATATCGGTTTCGTTATTTAGTAAAATTATGATTTACGCACATCCATCCTCTCTTGAGCATATTTTACTGTGTAACTTGTACCATGTTACAACTACTATATATATATATATATATATATACATATATATATATATATATATTTATATATA
>NC_068983.1:130057211-130057923 GCF_001194135.2 Octopus bimaculoides | reverse complement strand
TATATATATATATATATATATTGTTTAGTACTACTACTACACTTCTTCAATCAAACACGTTAGCCTTAGCGTAGGACACTAAACTTCCCCCAAAACTGGAGACAAATACAACAGAGAAAAATATCAACTCAAAAACAAAAGTTATACAGGGAAACAACCGACATCCAGACCAACAAATATACAAAATCGATAGGACATGTTAACAGACAAAATCTTACCAGATATATAAATAGTTATAAAAGAAGAAAACTTGAAAAATCATGTTTAGATCCAACCAATAGACTTCTGGACACCAGATGGTACAAACCGAAGATGAGAAATCGAAGATTATTAACCTATCGAAAACAATTTCTCAGTAGAAGAAATTAATATTCTGTCAAAACGCCTGAAATTTACACCAGCACCGCACCAAAGCACACTAACTCCAAGAAATACCGAACGATCTTTCACATTTCTATAGAGAACTAACAGAGGATGTATATGATAAAGAACACAGGGACGATGCAATTCAAAGAAACAACAGCGATTACACACCTACGAAACGTAGGAATAATCCATTCGATACATTTTGTGATATTATAACCTCCCTTCCCTTAACACCCTTATTATGATGATAATTATCTATTATAAAGATGAACAATACAGGATGTTACAGACATATAAATGTGGTATGTTAGTTTATGAATCATATATATATATCTATATGTATATA
>NC_068983.1:130049233-130057156 GCF_001194135.2 Octopus bimaculoides | reverse complement strand
AATTATTACAAATTAAAAGGGTAAAGGATTATCAATTTATTAATTAATAACTCAATTAACAATTAATAATTTTTACCAAGCCCATCGGTATGAAAGCACCATTATTGGTGGAGAACTTATTCAAAAGCTCATATATTTATAAATATAATTAAGGGATCAGCAAAATATTTGCTTCACCATATATATATATATATATATATATATATAAATATTGAAACTGAAAATTTCCACAGACTTATTTTCACAAAATGTGGCCGGAATGCCAGCGACTACACCTGGCATAGACAGAAGGGCTAACACTGCCGCTTTAAACACCCAAAGCGTAGGCAAGATAGAATGCATACCAGTTACCACTGTCCAGCGGGTAATCAGGATAAGCACCCACGCCTAGGAAAGTTCACATCCCTGTGCACACCAACAGAAAAAAACTGCTGAAAACCTGTACGCAGATGTTTTTCAAACTGCAGAACCCGGGAAGCAACATTTTTAAGTATCGCACAAACGATAACACAGCAGTAATGTCTACAAATGAAATTAAACCATGTACACCCAGAAACGAGAGCGCCACAAATAAAGGACCCAGGTTGGCCACCACTGTCGCCGAGTTGTCCATCACATTAAGTCTACTGATGAACATCAGAGGCCTCTTGCAAAACAACAGCAAGAGTAATATTGCATACATGGGAGAAGTGTCTGCATGCAAAATAGCTATATGCATTGCACTCACAAAGACTCATCTGTCTCCAGGTATCCATGACGCAGAGATACACGTTCCAATGTACAGTGTTTTCAGCACAGATAGAAATGAGAGAAGTTACGGTGGACTTGCGATATATATCCGTGAAAATGTCACAGCACTTACATTGCTGTCGCATCCGAATGCGATCTGCGACGCACTTGTAATAGATCTAAAGAGACTTGACGTGGTAATATGCACAGTATACTTCCCAACCTGCGATAGCAAATTTGAGGAATGTCTTACAAAGACAAAAAATGTACTTACAACCCTAGAACAATGCCTTAATGTACTTCTGATGGGTGACTTCTATTTCCCGAACATAAGATGGCCCGAAGGTTTCATAATCTTAGGACTGAGACGAAAAGAATGCAATCAGCAGAATCTATGGTAGATCACACGTAAACAATGTTCATGGAGCTGACCATACTTACCTCAACCAGAAATAACAAGATGCTGGATCACTGATTCACAAAAAATGTAGAACTTATTCACAACATAAACATATCACCATCTAACCACTCAGACCATTACATGATAGAATTGTCAATATATGGTCCAAAGCTAAATAAGGAATAATAAGACACCGTTGGATCCCTAGTGCTAGCCAACCTGAACCTCTACAAGGCTAATTAGAAATCCATCAACAATGAGATACTCTAGCAAAAATGGCTTAAATGTCTGTTCAAGCAATACGTTGACATGAAATTCAATAAAACCACGTCTATAATGCCGGCCATATCCATTACGTTAGTCCCAAAAAAGAAAGCCACTACACACAAGAACATTATCTCCTAGATAAAATAATCCTAATAAGACGGAGGATAAAAATCTCCATTCGTTTAAATAAGGAGCTTAATGACGGCAACAACCCTTCCTCAAAATTCCACTCTTAGAGACTAAGAATAAAATCAGACCCTCCCATTAAAAAGAAAGGGTAAACAGAGAATCTAGGGCGGTGGAAAATATGACAAGAAACTGTAAATCCTTCTACAAATTCGTAAAATAAACTGCCTCACTGCGATACAGGATAGGACCACTGTTTGATGAATATAGCTCACTAGCTGTAGACCCCAAGAGGATGAGTGAAGTACTTAATAAACAATTCTAAAGTGTTTTCACCTCCCCATTAGAAAACATGAACATAAGCAGATTTGATCAGTTCTCCAACACCTCTAACCTTCAAGAGAAAGAGGCGACCATCAGTTACATTGACAATACAGAAGGAGATGTATTGTCGGACATTGATGAGATAAACCAGAGCCCTGCAACAGGCACCGATGGACTCTCAACAATTATGTTATAACATACAAGAAAGCTCTTGCAAAATCACTGCAAATGCTATTCTAGAGTTCCCTTGAATGCTGTACATGTTCTTCAAACGCTAAAAGAAATAAAAATCTGCCCTGATCACAAAGGAAACAGAGTAGATGCTATAAACTACAAACATATCTACCTGACCGCACATTTTCTTAGAGGAAGATGCCATCCTTAACGACACGCAACATGGTTTACGTCTTGGACGAAGCTCCTAACACAGCTACTACAGTAATTCGACTGGATACTAAAGCAACAGCTCAACCATTCAAATGTGGATGTGATATATCTCAACTTGGCCATGGCGTTTGACAAAGTCGATCATGGGGTGATATGTCATAAACTGCCTGACCTCGATATCGCTAAAAGGCAGAGATGGTAGCTGCATGATTTCCTAAGCAACAGAAGTCAGTCTGTTAGAAGCAAATAGTGCTCACTCTGAAGTGACACCAATCCTCTGTGGAGTCTCCCAAGGAACGCTGCTGGGACCACAATTGATTGTGCTTGCTCTTCCGGAGATGCTCTCAGCGATAGAGTCAGCCACATTCACTAGCTACGCCGATCATACAAAAGTATCGCAGGCAGTCCAGGGTTCTACTGGCATCCTAAGACTGCACAATAACCTGAAAGGAATATATACATGGGATGATGAGAATAATATGCAGTTTAATGGCGCAAAATGTCAAGCACTTTGCTATCAGCACAAGAAAAAAAACTATTGATCTTATCAGGTGGCCAGCATGGGAATAAAAACCATCAAACGTAATAATTATTTAAAATTATAATACAGGGTATCTAAGAGATACCGCCACACTCAAAAATAGCAGTCAAATCCTGACTCTAAAACCACAATAAATGTCCACATAGCAACAAGGAGCGAAGACGAAGACAAAATAAACCAGTAAAATAACAAGATAATTCCAGATCCCGGATTTCTGGCTTTGCATAAATAATGCTTTGCCTTCATCGGTGGAATATACTCCAGCACATAAATACAAATATATGTATATAAACAGCATACTTACATACACGGACGTATACACACATATATATGCACGTATGTACACGACTAGCTTAAATAGCCAGCCTTGTTGCTATGTGAGATACTAGTTTTACTAGTTTATTTTGTCTTCGTCTTCGCTCTTTTGTGCTATATGAACATTTATTGTGGTTTAGAGTCAAGATTTGACTGCTATTTTTCAGCGTGGTGGTATCTCTTAGATACCCTATATTATAATTTTAAATAATTGTTACCTTTGAAGGTTTTATTCCCATGCTGGCCACTTGATAAAATCAATATTTTAAATATCGATCTTATACTTATTTATATGAATTTATTTTGTCAGTGTATTTACTGCGCTGATATTCTGTCCATATCGCACGAGCAGTTTTTAGGTGGGCAATTTAAGCTAGTCGTGTACATACGTGCATATATATGTATGTATACGTTCGTATATGTAAGTACACTGTATGTTTATATATATATATATATATTTGTATTTATGTGCTTGAGTATATTCCACCGATGAAGGCAAAGCATTTATTATGCAAAGTCAGAAATCCGAGATCTGGAATTATCCAGTTATTTTTACTAGTTTATCTTGTCTTCGTCTTCGCTCCTTGTGCTATATGAACATTTATTGTGGTTTAGAGTCAAGATGTGACTGCTAGTTTTCAGCGTGGCGGTATCTCTTAGATACCCTGTATTATAATTTTAAATATATGTATATATATATATATATATATATATATATATATATGTATATGTATATAATATATATAAATATAGTATATATATATATGTGTGTGTGTGTGTGCGTGTATGTGTTTGTGTGTATGTTTGTGTGCCTGTGTTCGTCCCCATCATACCTTGACAAACGACGCTGGTGTGTTTTCGTCACCTTAACTAGCGGTAGCGCAAAAGTGACCGTTAGAATATTTATTCTATTTGGCTTGCAAAACACAGGTCCTGCCGTCGATTTGGTTGACTAAAGGCGGTGCGCCAGATTGTTTGCAGTCAAATGACTGAAATAAGTAAAATGATAATTTAGAACAGCCAGTAAAAGGTTGTCATTAGAGTTCTCGGAGTTTTGAATGTGGCGTGACGAGCTACAATAATTCTCGTCGGTCATTAACGGCAACAGACGATATGAAAAACAAAATCATTAAATAAAGGGGAAGTATCTCTAATAGATAGAAAAAGAAAATGGAAAAGGATAAAAAAAATACACGCAACAAAATCCTCACAATACACAGTCATAAACAACCTGCGTTCACAACATCTACCTACGTACACACACATACTAACATCTACACGTATATGTACACACACACAAACATATATATGTATGTATGTATATATATATATATATATATAAGCAAAATCGTAGATTCAGATGAATATGGTACTTAAGTTGAGGCCCCAAAATTTAGTACGATATTATCTATACAATTTCAAAGTAAGGTGATTAAAATAAAATTTATCTGCAAGGATATCCAGAGGTAATGCAGTACGATCTTTTCATGCAACTCCATTTAATTGACAATGCAATCATTACATCAATTTAAAATGCAGTGCAATCCTCAGCTGCACAAATACATAGAATTTAATTAAATTAGAACACATGGACATATTAGTATAATTATATCTAAAATCTCCAAGAATGTAAGGAGATAGACAAAGAACATATTGACTCTACTACAGCATATAAATTATTCACAGCCGTGGAAGTGACAATATAGTCATATGCACTACATATCGCCCACCAGATGCTCCAAACCACATACGCACGTTTGAAGATTGCCTCGCAACGATTAAAGAAATCTTCGTGAAACTGGAACACCACGTGAGCGTATTTTTTATGGGTGTATTCAAATTCCCCAGTGTCGAAAGTCCCGAATGCCTCATGATCTCAGAATGACTCATTGCTAACATGCGCGGGTGGAGTCCCTGCTCAAACTCACCAATACACTATGCTTGGAGCAAATTGTACTCAGAACGACTAGGGTGAATAACATTTCAAATCTCACTTTCAAAAACAATATGGACATCGTTCTTGATGTGAACGTGACGCTGACATTAGTTTCGGATCACAATATAAAAGAGCTGTGTATGTATGGACCAAAAGTAGCAAGAGGCGTATAGTCTAAAGGAAGCTCCCGATATCTCTCCAATCTGAATTTCCTCAATGCAGACGAGAAACTGATCCAAAGAGAGATCCTCAGCATTCGATAAAGTTAATCATTGTATATGCCACAAACCATGTGATATGGGCATAGCTGGAAAGCTTGGACAGTGTTTACATGTCTTTCTGAAAGATAGCAATCAGACAGTAGTGACCAATTGAGCCACATCAATGAAAACACAAATAGTGAGCGGTATTCCACATTATATATGTGTCTGTGTCTGTCTGTGTGCGTGTGTGTATATGTATGTGTGTGTGTGTGTGTGCACGCGTCTGTCTAGGCGAATTGGTTAGGATGAAGACAGCCGACTATTGGGTTACCTGTCGTTGTCACAGTGCGACATTGAAGGTATCTCTAGAGCTCGTCTGCTATTTGTTTTCAGTAGAGATGTCTGCAAAATGTTGAAATTCTCTTGTAGGAACAATGATCTTAAAAGAAGAGTACTTGAGACTGCACATTTATGAGCGTGATTCCAACGCTTTCAGATGATCATATGCCTAATTAAGTAAAGACTTTTTTTAATGTAGTATTAATGTTTTTCATGGTATTCAATATTTGTGCAGCAGACTCTCATAATATGTCTCCATATTTAAAGTACGTTTCATAATAAACCTCTAACCGTACTGATTGGTAACATTTCCTACTCACTCCGACATCACTCTTAACAGAGTCAATGGCATGCTACGAAACAGGTTTTGGATAAGGGACAGGTAGGAGATAGAATGGAAATACCTATGGATTTCCCAATTTGTTGCTACAGAAACAGTAACAGATGAACTGAAACGTTAGATAGAGCGGTTTTTGTACGGAGAATACAACGTAGTGTCATTACATGTAATGTACCACTTTATTGAGTCATCCATACTGCAACTTTCACATGTCTCATACCATTAATTACTAACTAAGCCACAAAGTCGTATCACCTACTGTATGCGTACAGCCGAGTTTATCGAGTGTAGTATTTGACTCTTATTATATTCTATTGATCTGGAAGGAATTAAATCAGACGCAATCTTACTGGAATTTGAAATCAGAATGAACATGGATGTGATTAAAGAACCCAAAATCAATAGTCACCAACTTTTTTTCATATTTGTATAACACGAGTCAAATCATATTAAGACGAGATAATAAATGTTTCTTCTATGATTTAGCAGATGTTTCAAATAGAAATGCCTTAACGGAATGATAATAACAGTAAAGCAAATTAATCACAAATAAATTTCTATGATATTGAATAACTTGTCAATCTATTATTCACACCATATTCGACGTTAATTATCATTGACAACTGTCAATCTCTAACAGCGATATTTCTGTTTTCTGCCGTAATTAGTGAAAAGTAATTTGGTTGGGAGAGCTTTTCAACAGGATAATTATTCATGTATTCACTTTTCTTCTGACAGCTAGCATGACAAGGGAGTGTATCTAACTAGATGTCGAACATGTATGTATACGTGCTTCGATACTTCAGCGGCGGGTTTGCAGTTTTGACATCGATTATTTCACCTTATACTGATATGTGTACTAATATAAATACTTTTATATGTTGAGAAACATGTCACATATAATTAGCATTCACTCCACACGCAAATACTTGTAATTATGTAATTCATAATGCAATATATTAGAGGCGTCTCGCTGATCAAGTCTACTGGATCAGATCAATAGTTCTTTCAGGTATATGCAGAATGTCTGAATTATTCGCAGGAGGTTATAGTCTACATCTTCAACTGCAGTACTCCACTGGTTACTCCTACATCTTTTTTCGATCACAAATTGAATGAAAAAGAAGCTTGTCTCGGCGGCATTTGAACTCAGAACGTGAAAACGAACAAACCATCGATAAGCATTTTGTTTTTCATCAGATTGGATCAGAATAATAATGCTCGTTTTGTCATATTCATAGCTGCTCTTTCAATAAATTGCTACTTTGTCGTTATTCTTCATTTCCTTATTAACTTACAAACTTGTTATCTTCAATTAAAGATGATTTGTTGGTTAGTCTCCGGTGCCGGCTTTTTCATATATTTTTTCTGATGATTCAAAAATTGTAGAAGGTTAATTTCAGTCGGTCTCATGATGTAGAAGAAACTAAATAATCCTACATTTCCAGTACGATATCTAAACATTAAGATAACAATTGCTAAATTGCTATAAGTGGGTTAAAAATAAACAACGACTATGTACATATGCATTTCTCGAAAACTGACGGATGTAAATGAATACTTCATTTAATTAACCAGCATTTATTTGCAACGAATTAAGTTTCTTTTTAATAACCTTGTGACGACAGGTAGAACTGAGAAAACATTTTCTGTAATTTCATGTGTGTTAATAAGGAATGGCCAGACGGCCAGATGAAAGTTTGTCCATAACATGAATAGAGCTGGCCCAGCTGATTTTCAAGCATCTTTGCCGTAGTATTTAATAATTGGAATATTATGCAAAATTTAGTTTGTTTTCTTTACTACAAAATCAATGTTTATTCACAGAAAAGATAATACATTTGGCACTATAAGATCTGAATAATTGAAATATTATTCACATGTGTATTTAAAGAAAGAAGTGTGAGTTCGAAAAACAAACTAGATCTTCATAACTGTACAAGTCAGTATATCGTACGTACATAAAGGAATATATATATATATATATATATATATATATATATATATATATATATA
>NC_068983.1:130044815-130048473 GCF_001194135.2 Octopus bimaculoides | reverse complement strand
TTTATTATATTTATCTTATGATATTTACTTTACTTTATATTATACTCATTTATTGTGCTTTTATTTATTAATTTTTTCTATATGTGATAGTGGATTTTCATCGATGAGTTCTTGAAAATTGGTTATTTTCCCTAAAACTATATATATTTTATATAAACTTTATCTATAAGGCTCAATTTAATTTTAATTTTTTATAAATTGATTTTAATTGAGTTTTTTAGCTGTAATTTTGGATTTTGTCCCTAATAATATTATATATATATATATATATATATATATATATACATAGATGTACACATGTACGTATATTGTAGCTTAATGAACAAAATTATTCTTCAAATTATTTTATGGGTAGTAAATGTTGGGCTTAGTCGAGTTAAGTCTCGATTGAATAAATTTGTAGCTGCAGACATGAGATTTATTTGTTTTCAGTGTACCGATTTAGATCAGGAACGTACAGTGCAGGAACATATGAACTATGAGTTAACATAAAGAAAATAAAGTAAATAACAAAATAAGTTAAAGGAAAATATAGTAGTGACGCACCTACTACTTCATTACGGAATATGAAATAAAGTCGGGATAATAAGATACATGAGTAGGAATATGCAAACTCGTACATAATGTATTATAAGTAGAGTGCATGTGAGTTAAGTTGGTGTCGGTGTTTTAGGGTGGTTTTATAGATGTCCGAAGAAGATAGAAAATGTTTGGGGAGCTGTGGAAGTTACAGAGTTTAAAAGCACATAATAAAATTTAAAATATGAACGTGCGCGCGAAGAAACAACAACACAAACGAATCATGTTATAAGAGAAACAAGTATCTACTACAATCCAGGGATGTGACTTCATGTTGAAGAAAATATTGCTTAACAGTCGAGAAAATATATAAAACTGATTGTTGAAATACAAGTAACGCCTGGTATATATGATATTGAAGTATTAAAATTTTACCACGTATGTACAGTACTCAATCGCCATATAACGATTCACCTGTCGTGCCATCAGTACATCGCGGGTTTTTCTGCCTAATATATGTGAATTTGAATCGGAGATTCCGCAGTATATCGACAGCCGATAGGTTTTTCTATTGTTTTTTTTTTTTGAGATTTTAATTATTTCTATGGTAAAATAAGCATCTTCACGCCTAAAAATTATAAATTAATAAATAAAAATACAGTAAGAGACTGCACTGTATAATACATTAATTAAAATATACTAAAACAAAATACGCAGTGTACGTAGTAAAAAAATAATCGGACATACTGTATGGAAAACGAAATTCGGGAGGCGAATGCGTGGTGTTGTTTTGCTATTATAATATAATAAATATATACAAATTATGATAATAATAATAATAATGAAGATATACAGTACGTGCCGTTTCTATTTCGCGGATTTTCACCTATCGTGAGGTATTTTAGAACGTAACACGCGCGATAGACGAGGGATTACTGTATTATGAAATACCATATACAACAATATTGAAATATACTTATATAACATCAATGTTAAAATATGCCATAAAATATATAAAATATAATGTAAAATATAAATGATAATAAAGGGTACAGGAAAGAAAGAAAACAATAAAACATAAGGAAAATGGAAGACAAAAGAAAACTTAGAAATATAACGTATATTCGGAAGAAATGAGAAGAACTGTCAGACTGCTGAATGATAGTGGCTATGCTTCTGCGTGGAATCCGAATCTGTTAATATGCGAGGTGACAGAGTAATGCATTTTGTGTGAAAGATGCAGAGAATATGCGAGCTGTTGTTTGTACAGTGTGAACTAAACAATGGTTTTAATACAGTATCAAGATTTGGCGGATCGGAAACAAGAAGTTAAACAAGAGGAGAACATTCTCATAATTTTGGTTACATTTGTTAACTAGGTTATCCTTAGTGCTGCCATTTCAAGTACTTCTAACGATTACGGTTTGCGCTCACTTTCCCCGCCTTTATAAAGGAAATCAGTTCTCCTCTCAGAGCAGGATATTTCGTATATCCGTATCAGTTCAACCTTTTAACCGAGGACATATATTTACGCTTACATGTTTTCTTAACTGAATGTATAAGCCTGTAAAATAAATGATGAAATTGAGACGAGATTGCCTGTTTATAATGAAAGGTTTCGAAGAAGTGGAAATTGTGTTCTGCCCAAGCTGTTGTTCGTCCGTCGGAACGACGAGAACCGTCTGATCATCCTAGAGGGGGACGGGGAGGTCATCAGCGGTGAATGCGTAGATGGGTGATAAGTCCAATCCCCGCTTGGAAAGATCTGCTGCAGTAGAGACAGGGAATGGTACCAAGTGCCGGGGGCTTCAAAGCATTGTTCTTTCTGTTCTGCCTGTGCTTCTCTTTAGCAGCTTTCCTGTAACTTTCATACTGGTGGGCACCGATGTGAACAGTGGCTCACCACTTGGTCCTACCTAAAGCTGTCTGCTCCCACGATGACGGGTCAATGTTGAAGGCCTTCAGTGATACATTTAGATGTCATTAAACCGTTTCCTCTGGCCACCATGGGAGCGCTTGCCGTGCCGGACCTCACCAAACAGAAGCTTATTGGATATGCTGTTGTCTGGCACGTGGGCTACACGACCACGCCAGCGAAGCTGAGTTTCCATCAGGATGGTAGGGATGATTGGGAGCCCGGTACGACTGAGGACTTAAGTGTCTGGTATCCTTGTCTGCCATCTTATGACAAGTAATTTCCTCAGCCTGTTGGTGTAGAAGTGATTTAGTTTGTTGGCGTGGCGTTGATAGACGGTCCACGACTCACATCCATAGAGTAGAGTAGTGAGTACGACAGCTATGTAGACCTTGATCGTTGTCATAGAGGTGATGCCTATTCTGTCCCGTACATTCTTGTGGAGTCTGCCGAAGGCAGCACTTGCTTTGGTGAGTCTGGTGTTGATCTCATCGTCAATGACTACATTGTGAGAAAGCGTACTGCCAAGGTATGTGAATTTGTAAGCCGCATTGAGTCTTAGCCCGTTGATGGAAATGTTGGGTTCAACATGTCGTTTTCCCGTAACGGGTTGGTGCATCACCTTTGTCTTCTTGGTACTGATTGTGAAACCAAATTTGTCACAGACTTCCAAGAATACCTCTGCACTGCGTTGCATGTCCGCCTCAGAAGTAGCGTTTAGAGCACACTCATCAGCAAATAGAAAGTGTAAGCTAAGGAGTGGCTAGCGGGCATATTGACAGGATTCTATAATTCCACACATGCACAATCGTAACACGCACACACATATATACACAATCAAACAGATATATATATATATATATATGCATAAGGTTGAGGAGGGTATTGGATTTAAGCAAACCCAGGACGTTACAGGTAATACCGAGTAAGTGCTGTATACCGACTAGTTATGCCCCAGTCGTTGTATGAACAGGATTGGGTATTATAAGTTGTGTATTAGCGTGTGTATATGTAAATATATAAAAACAAAAAGATAAAAAGAGCAAAGGTAAGGTTGAAGAATTTTATGGATAGACTCTTACAGCTGTTTCTGGGAAGATCCAGTACTTCCCTTCATTGGAGACAGAAAAAATAAAGTAATCTATTATCATATCCATAGGCGGATATTTTTAGTATGAAGTGGTAAAGAGTGTGATGTACTGAAAAAAGAGAGAACGGTACTTG
>NC_068983.1:130042891-130043933 GCF_001194135.2 Octopus bimaculoides | reverse complement strand
TATATATATATATATATATATGTTTATATATATATATGGGAGAATATACAAATAATAACAACAGACGAGTTTATATGTACATGTATTTGAGTCCGTGTTTATCACTCACCACCGCTGGTTAACCAGTGCTGGTGATTTTACGTCCCAAGTAACATAGACAATCGTCGAAAGTGACAGCTAGAATTCTGTCTATACGACATGAGTTGTAGCGGGGTCGAGTTGATCGAGTAAAATACCTGTAGGCGGTGCCCAGGCATGGCTCAATCAAATGCCTAAAGCAAGCAAAAGAATTCGGTCAACGCTCAGAATTTTGCTTTCCGACAATTATACATAAACGACTGGATTACACACTACTGAGCAATCCTGTGGCCATTCATTAATTGACAAACCACGCCACACTAGTACCAGAGTCATACTTTAACATCAACGGATCACTTTCCAAAATAATAACAATAATTGTACGATATTTAATTTAAGTAAAATATCTCATATTTTACCGTGGCAAATGAGATTAATTGTGATACTGTTGCGTTGCCAACGTTATTGAATTAAACGTTGGCTCTCTTGTCTAGCAAATATGTAGTAATGGAGACTGATGGATGATAAAAATCTGTTCTGTTTGCTGAAGTTTATCTGAGAAATTGTACCAAGCATTGATCGATTTGGAATACGACGCCACGAGTCATCTACATGGAGAAGTTGGAAATTCAACTGGAAACATGTGATGTGACCTGTACAGAATTTTGACAGTCTATATTGATGCTGGAATGGCTAATTCTGTAACTCGCAACTGTAAATCAATACGGCAAACTAAATTCTGCACAACTTTTCTCCAAACACACAAAACTATACGAACATATATATACACATGCATATACATGAGTGTAAATATCAACACACACAGAAACACACACAAGCACATATATATGTATATACATATACATACGTATATCTATATATACATACATATATACATATATATATATACACACATATATATATATATATATATATATGTATATATATATATATATATATGTAT
>NC_068983.1:130039164-130042574 GCF_001194135.2 Octopus bimaculoides | reverse complement strand
ATATATATATATATATATATATATACATGTATGTGTGTGTGTTTATATATAGAGACACATAAACACACACATGCACACACGCACACACACATACATATATATTTATGCTACAAACACATATACGTACCTGTATGTATGTTTATGTATACCGACGTGTTTGCAGTCATATACATTTACACGCGGACACACACGTGTGTAATATCTTTTGTTTTGGGTTACCTTCATGTCAAAGCAACATTTATCCTAAGTCAAAAATAATATATCAAAATAAGTTTCAGGGAATATTTTTTTGATATTATTTTGAAGTATTTTCACAAAATTGTGTCATTCGCTATAACTTTTACTTGAAATGCCGTTGGATCAGAAAGAAGTTTATAAAGATGTAAACTAAGATATACGCGACTGGACTGCTCATCATACACATCAGCTCGGAAACACATGCACACATACATGTATAGACATCTATCATAGGTATATGCATACCTTAATAGATAAACAAGACTTAGAAAAATATGACAGTGAGACGTCTCCTCTTACATGAAGAAAATATCCCACAAAGCCTTTGCAATACCATTGCTAATTCCAACATTTTATATAATTCACTGCTCCCTAGAAGAAATACTCTCAATAGACCTTTAACCTGCAAGATATTGACATCAACTAGAAATCTCCACGGTAAAAGTAATATCGATAGGCTCAACTTAAAAAAAGATAAAGGCAGTAGAGGCTTCAAGTTAGTGAATATACATACAGTTTTGGCACAAGCCAGCATTTTGGGGAGAGGGTAAATTGGTTATATCTACCCAAGTGTTCAATTGATATTTAATTACTGACCCCCAAAGGAATGAATTGAAAAGTCGACCTCGCGAAATACGAATTTAGAACGTAAAGATGGACGAAAGGACGCCAAAAATTTGGCCTGACGTCCTAACAACTCTGCCAGCTCGCTGCCTTGAGCAAGACTCATATTGATGGGAAGCGCATTATTTTTCGCACTCGAGAACGTTACATAATATCACAATTCAAAGGTTGTGTTTAGAATCCAACGAAAGGAAATTGCTACGAAATCCCTCAAAAGATGTAGTGAAGCCGTTGGAGATCCAAGATGTTGAGGGAAATATATGTTGTCATACTTCTGCTGAAGATATCCCACAAACGATTAGCAACTGCTCAAAGATATCAAGGTACTACTTCCTCACGACACGATGATTTCGTTAAAAACTATACACAATGTCACTCGGAAAGAAAACCGTCTTGGAATAATTAGAGAGTATCCACATGTTATTGAATACACACAGAAACACAACAGTTCGGATATTGTTCTTTGGGAAAGAGAAAACGAAATATTTACCATCATAGAAGTCAACTGTCTTATGACGTGAATGACTCTTAGAAAATCAAAATAGAGAGAGGATAGCTATGAGCCAATGCTTCTTAACGACTGGCTCAACAACAGCAACCAAAATAAATATATAAACTAAGTGCTAAAAAGCAAAGATGCCGGTAGTAAGCCTGCACACGCTCAATGAATGTGTTTTGTTTCTTCACTGTAGGATAGTGCCTGTGGACGACTCCCTGATTACGTTGGATGTTAAAACACCCGAGTGTCATTGAAAGATCGGACAACTCTCGTCTGATCCCGTTTTTGTGTGATGGATACTGGTGTTTCGACATTTTTTGTGGCTAATCATCAGCACATACCCGAATGGATCTGGGGACAAATTAAATTACCTGTCTGTTACTATACAGAAATGGTGCAAAAACCAATTACTGTTATTAGATGGTGATGCATACACAAAATTAAATTCAATCACGAACTAACACCAGCGCTCTTGTTGTTAACATAATAGATGGCACAAACTCAATGTACGTGTTTTGATTGTTCAACCGTCCGCTGCAATATATCAACTGGTCTCCGGTCCCTTTCAGGAGTGATGGAATCGAACTGGGTACGATTCACATCCACTGTTTATTACTTTTTTTCGTCTGTCTATGATTTTCAGGTGCTATGAGTGAGACATCCCCAAGTGGCTATACGCAGCAAACCGGAGGACAAACAAAACACATACTTTATGCGCTGTCAATAAAAAATAAATGTTTTGTCTGTGTGTGCATATGTGTATGTGTGTGTGTGTGTGTGTTTGTGCGTGCGTGCGTGTGTGTGTGCGTGTGTTTGTGTGTTTGTGAATGCGTGCTTTCGTTTCGGCTAACCTTCCCTACTTCTGTGTTTCTAATATATCTCTAAAGTTCATACAGGACTGTGCCGATGGAAGTGTGTTACTAAGTGTATCAGATTTTATATATGCGAGCGATGGTATTTGCTAATGTATGCATTCAGGGCTACGTTCGTTTCAAACGCACTTCAAATTAGAAAGGAAACGATAGAGGTAACATCAAACACAATGATATATGCATATAGACGTACTCATATAAATATACACACATACATTTTTGAGTGACCATGCAGAAAGTGTGTGTGTGTGTGTGTGTGTGTGTGTGAATACGTGCGTGAAGATATGCGAATGTATATGTGCAAGTGTGTGTGTATTTCTCTACTGAATACACCAATAATGGAACCATGTTAGTCCATCATTTAGAATATTCATGAATTTCTTAGCCGGCCAGACAGTGCATGGTATGCGCGAGCGAGTCCTATATAACTGTACAGAGCAACTGGAATGACATGTAAGTTAATTTCCCGGCGGAGTCATAGAGAACAGAAACATGTCCATTCACTGTGGTCGTAATTCTTCAGGCGAAAATTAAAGTCCATTCAATTGGAATTTCTGGAGATGTGTGTATGTGTGTATGCTTATGATTGTGTACACGCGCGCGTTACTCCATGTATATTTTAGTCACCGAATCGTCTCTCATTTTTTCCTTTATTGAGTCAACCCGACATAAGCCAAACACATTGATCACGTTTTCTTTCCTTTAGTTCTGCGAACTTACAGAATTCATCGATTTGTATGCGTAACGTCCACGTCAGTTGTGATCTGTCCCTTGATCTCGTGTCTGGCAAGAATTAACGAAATGCCAGCTCTGCAGAAGTATTCGGTAATCTAGACACATCCGCTTCGTTCTAATTATTTATCTCATCAATGCATAAAACTTTTTTTTTTGCAGAAGTATTTCTAAACGTGTGTAGATGGAAACCCTTGTAATAATGTGGCAAAGACAAGTTTCAAATCCTATAATACTTAATTATATGAGTCTAATTTCTGATATTAGATAGGGTATACATAGGACATGTTTTTTGTTTTGTTTTCTGCAAACCGAATTTGAGCCACTGACTTATATTTTACTTGATCCATATCACTTGTCTTTGTATTTCATATACTGTAGATTGCTTGAAAACCATATTTCATTCCTTAACACACAGACATGTACTTATGTATTGAGGTATATAT
>NC_068983.1:130033313-130039004 GCF_001194135.2 Octopus bimaculoides | reverse complement strand
TATATATATATACATGTATAATTTTACAGATGTATTCACATATGTACGTATGTATGCATATATGTATATATGTACGTATCCACGTATGCACAAAGATATGCTCTAATCTATGAAGACACTTTAAGATTTTAATTATATATAAAATTGGGCATAGTGATTTAATATTCTATTTCTTCCGCCGAGAAATTCAATAATGATAAAGCTACAACAAACTACTGCTTCTTCTGTTACTACTAGTACTACTACTACTACTACTACTACTACTACTACTACTATTACTACTACTACTACTGCTACTACTACTACTACTACTGCTGCTACTACTACTACTACTACTACTGTTGCTGCTGATGCTGATGCTGCTACAACTACTTTTTCTTTTTACTTTCATCATAATCTTTAGTAATTTTATCATTTTCATCAACATTGTTATTAAAATCGTTATTAATTTTATTATTATTTACTTGGAGTAGAGTATTTAAATTGGTGCAAAAAGTAGTTAATTAAATTTCTTGTTGCTTCTGCTCAGTTTCTGTGTCAGCCGCTCACTAATTAATGCTTGCTTTAATTGAATTCTTACGACACGCACGATTTCTGATAGAGATGTGCCGTCATTTTAAATGCTTTTGTAGCTGTCAGTGATTAATTCCATGATATTAGTTAATGTTATACTTTATGTCAAAATAAAATTTACTTTCTTCAGTCAGACTATCTAATGAGTGAAGTGATAAAAGATATTCCACTATAGATTAACATGCCATGGTGAGAATGGGGAACCGGGTGCGAAAATTTTGTAATAAAATGATAAAGGGTATGTTTATGGTAACATTTTGTGAAAATAAAAGATAAATAGATAAAT
Source organism: Octopus bimaculoides (assembly GCF_001194135.2). NCBI lineage: Eukaryota > Metazoa > Mollusca > Cephalopoda > Octopoda > Octopodidae > Octopus > Octopus bimaculoides. Next base: position 130,038,145 of record NC_068983.1, on the reverse strand, counting down.
AAATAAATAGAGAAATAATTTTCAAAGGCGTGCATGTGAAAGGAAGTAAATGGTAGTGAAATACTTTTGAAAACATTGCAAAGAAGTGGTCTGATGAAAAAATAATTATTAAAGCTAAAGTGTAATATAAAAATAATGAATTAAAAAGAAATTAATAAAAGAAAAAAAAAATCTGTAGCAATTTCCACTGATGTGCAAAATATAAAACCCTGTTATAGATGAATGGAATATAGGGAGTATGTTTACAAAAAATCGTATAGAGATACAATTAGTTTTAATATGGAGACTTCAGAGAGCAATGCAGTGGAGAAATAGACAATCCTCATCATATATATAAGATTGCCAGTAATTTTCATTTTCTGATATAAGCCAGTTCCGTTGCATACTTTCAACAGAATAACTGACATCAATTCTTAAACGATGTTATTTATTTCCTAGCGTAGATATTTCTATCTGATAAGACATAAATAATTAAAAAAAGAAACATTGCACATATCATTACGTAACTTCATTGCTTTACATTTTAAATCATTTTGTTCAAGTTATTTGAAAATATGTTAATTCTCAATAATTTACAGCTTTGCTTGTTTTCTATTTATACACCGTTCTTCATGCTTATTTGATGATATCCCCTTCAAAGTTTTATTCATTTGTTTTACACTTTTATATTTTTCACAGAAAAAAGAAAAAGGTTGAGAATAACTGATTTTTCATTCGTTTGTATTAGTTGTCTTTTCTTTCACTGCATTCCTTCTTTTGTAATTTCCCACAGCAGAACATTCGATCTTTTCTTTATGTTACTTGATTGTTAAGAAACGTTGGTGCATTTTATTATCATACTTCGTGCCTCACGCACGAAATATAAAGATTCATGTTTCCAAACACTGCATCATAGGTCTGTATATATACATATATATATATATATATTGTATTTGTGCTATGCTGTTTTTTTTCCTTTTGCACATTCTGTGATTACTGAGATTCTCGTGTCATTTTCATACCTTCCTAATGACAGCCAATAAACAGCATTACTATGACAGTGGATAAGGTTTCATGCGACTATTTTATCAACACATAACCTTGATGTCACTTGACGTCAATCAGGAAGAAATATACTAAACAAGATTTCCGGCAAAGTTCGTAAGAATAAACAGCAAAATGAATCATTGATTTAAAGTCTCCCTGCAAAATATATATCTGTGCATAAAAATCTAACAGCAAATAATAAAATACATGCACGTTAGATTATATGTAACTGGAAAAATAGGATTCTATGGAGAATGCAGTCATACTTTTCGCAGCGCATTTCTATGCTAGCGTTCTCCATGTATATGATTAGTAATTCTTGGCAACATATACACATATCTATGTGTGTGCGTATGTGTGCATGTATGCATACACCTAGCTATATATGTGTGTTGTATTTATGTATAATTGTTGATGTCTGAACGTAGAGTACTTTGTGTAAACGATTTAATGATATTTAAAGTTAAGTTACTGTAAGTCTAATACAAGGCAAATTGAAATATTAAAACAAATGACAAAGAATGGCAAAACTTATTATTTTGTATATGAACTTACGATATCGAAAACGGATTCTTTTTTGCTGAAGTATGTAGAAATTATTCAGCTTTTTAATGTGGAGCATTACCTTGATCATTAAGTTGTCTGTTATATTGGGTTGTCCGGAAAGTTCGTGTCGATTTATGGTAGCTTATATTTCGACTTATTTTAGAACCTGGTTAAGTCCGTAAAATAGGATTTGACTACACCTCCATTTGGAGAACAGTTTAAGCTATATTTTCGTGGAAGAAGGTTTATGTTCCTATAACCTGTGACCCTTTAAAACAGAGGATAATAAGGATCATTTTAGGCACTTGATGCTTTTCTTTTTCCGTAAGGGAAAAATGCCTAACAAGCAACTAAAGAAATATGCGCAGTTTACGGTGATGTTTCTTTATCCGAAAGAACTGTACGGAAGTGGATCGCAAGGTTCCAAGCTGGAGATTGTAGCCTTATTGATAGGGAGCGATCAGACAGACCATCCACTACAGATTATGATCAAATCAAGTCATTAGTTGAGAATAAACCCCATTGCACAAACCGAGAATTGGCAGAAAGCCTCAACCTATCAAAATCCGTCGTTCATGAGCACCTATTAAAGCTTGGGTACACAAGTTGCTACGATGTTTGAGTACCACATCAGTTGACTGAGAAGAACCTTTTGGAAAGTCGGCATGAACATTCCGGACAATCCAATACAATAATGCCTTCATTGTAACAGTAAAATCTCAACTATATCTTTTTGAGAGTGTTTTGCACGTGCTCTTCCTGTTGATTCTGAGGAAGAATCTGTTACATTTTGTTGAAACTAATAAGTGTACCATATAAGCACTTAATCAGGTGTTCACTGATGCGCCATTTGACCAGTGTGCACAGGCTATAATTTCTGCATAATTGGAAATTGTTTTATGTTTACTTCCACTCTACGTATTACCTATGGGAAGACAGCAATAGTCACTTCATAGAAATATGACCTCTTAAAAAGAACATTCAAACTCTGGAAAGGTGGCTGATCCCTCCAGGATGATCAGAGTTTGATAAAATTCGACCGAATAAGCCGCCTATATGTGTACGTTGCATTTCTGAGAAACTGAAGCTTTTAATCGAAAAAATCGTCTCCATTACATATTTTTCAAAGGTAGCATTCATTCTACCGGCCCTCTCTCTCTCTCTGTCTGTCTGTCTCTCTCTCTCTCTCACTCACTACACACACACACACACACACACACACACACACACACACACACACACATATATATATATATATATATATATATATATATAAACATATATGCGTGTGTGTGCCTGTGTGTGGAGGCGCGTGGCTTTGTGGTTAGGGTGTCAGCACCATGATCGTAAGATTGTGGTTTTGATTACGGGATCGGGCGATGCGTTGTGTTCTTGAGCAAAACACTTCATTTCACGTTGCTCCAGTCCGCTCGCCTGGCAAAAAAGGAGTAACGCTGCGATGGACTGGCGTCCCGTCCAGCTGGGGAATATATACGCCATTGAAACCGAGAAACTGGGCCCGTGAGCGTGGCTAGGATTTAAAAGGGCGAAGAAAGAAGAATATATATATATATATATAGGCGAGACTCTGTGGTGAGAAGCTTGCTTCTCAGCCACATGCTTCTACGTTCAGTTCCACTACATGGCATCATGGGAAAGTGGCTTCTACTATGGCCTAAGGCGGACCATACTGAAATAAGAAGCTTACTTAAACCAAATAGTATTTCTTATTCTTTACCAGGCAACTTATAGAAAATGTTTAGTTACACATCTCGGGACAGAAATATGTTATTTCTTGACATCTAATTACATAAAGCATATTTCTGTCATAATCATGACATTTGAGACTGGCTACGTTGAAAATAGTAAAAGTTTATTAAGTTTCATACTTTTATTTACTGAAGATACGAAAATCATGCCTTTTGTAGTTGTTTTTACTTGACATGATATTGAAAATTATGTCTTCAAAGTTATGGCAAGCTCCATACATGGGTTCTCCTTTAATGAAGTCAAATCTATTTTTAGAAACACTGATAATAACAGAAATGTTTTAGAATGGACATCTGAATTTGTGAAAAATATTGAAGTGATAGAGCAAAATGATTTCTTTTTGAAATCAACACCCCAGAATTAGTAGGAATCATGCCTTCTGTATCAGACAACAAAAAAACCTGTTTCCCAATGAAACTGATGAGGGAAACGGAAGATGGATTTAGTACGAATCTTTATTCGGCATGACGATCGTTTGGACTAATTCTGCAGCTGTTCTTTTAGATTAGGATATTGAGCATCTAGTTGTGCCGCATCAATCAGTGTAGGCTGTGTCACTTCAGGTGCTTAGGGTAAAAAAAAAAATAGATACCTTACTAGATATATTGAGATTTCCTTGGCGTGTTGTTGCCGCTCGTTGAATGTGGGTACTCTGATGAAATATACAAATAGTTTGTATATAGACGGCAGTTATAACTCTAAGGCACTGAGGAAAGAAGTAACGAGGCAAACCGCAAATTGAACTAGCTATAGTTGATAGTGACCATATAACGTAAATTAAAGTCATGAAGGATAGAGAATAAAACGGTCAAAATAAGTTGAAATTAAGAAAGATGGTTATACACTCGTTGACATGAACACATATATTGACCCAAATAGACGCGCGCGCGCTTCGGCAGAAAAATATCATTTGATGTGGCCACAAACTATCAAGACGGTTGTTATGAGGCAGATGACTGTCATGTAGCAACTCGCTGCGTAGCAGATTGCACAGTTAGTCATATATCACCGTAACTTAGAAGGTGGTTAGGCGCAGACGCTCAAACGTACACAAATATACATATGTACTTTAATTTAGTTCTAGCGGTAGGTTGGCTCACGCACAAACTCACGCATAAAGCTGTTTACATACTTTCCTATACAAACTCATGTATATATCTCTATATGTATATATATATAAGTGTCCATTCAGATGCAAAGCCACGTAAATATGCACATAGACATACTCATAAGTGTTTCTGTCTGTGCACTCATATATCTATTTACAAATACGGGCCCACATGTGTAAGTCTATATTACCGGTTTCAATTCACACGTTCTTTAAATGCCGCGCCCCGGAAATATATGCTTACATATGCACATATGCACATATGCAAGCTCATATGCATTTCTTTCTGTGCGTGTGTGTGTGTGTGTGTGTGTGTGTATGCATATATATGTGTGTGTGTATATATGTATGTATGTATATATATATATATATATATATATAT
>NC_068983.1:130023925-130028925 GCF_001194135.2 Octopus bimaculoides | reverse complement strand
ACCGAAAATTGCAATAAATTATATAGAATAAACATTTTAAGAAGAGGTCACCGTTTAAGAGAAAATATACAACATTCCAGAATCTTAATTAACTGCCTCATTGAAGCCATTATATTTCCCATTGCTCTTCTGCACCATTGATTTGTGATATAAAAGCCGCGTACAAATACGTTCACTTCATAATATATTTTAAAACTGAAGAAAACTAACGTTTAACAAAACCGTTATTAACATTAAAATATGCATTAATTAAACAAACAACAAGTTAATGAATATGCAAACTCAAATAATAGTTTTTTCCCCTTTCAACAAGCAATATTAAACAATAAACACAGATATATTCATTTAACCTTTATATAACCATTAATATATATGAAATGGTGTATAGCATGGTAGTATCAATACCACACATACAATGTACAATTGGATTCTATATTTCGTAAATTAAATTGCATCCCATTCATATCGCATATGTGTTCTGTATTTAATGACTGAATACCTCATCGAAAGCCATAAGTGATAAATTATAATAACGGTTACTAAGCAAATATGCGAAAAGCGCCGCTAACTGATTCAGCATAAGCTTTTAATTAATCTATCAGTTATTGGTTTATACTATTTTATGCATTAATATTACAGATTTCTCTATCTTAAATCAATACACACTTTGCAGTAGAATACAAATAAACGAAGAAATAAAAGGCAAGTGTCAATCCTTTGTCAGCTTCAGTCTATATTTTATCTATCAGCGAGATGTCTAGTATACCTTGCAGATATATGAACACAAATAGCCTGCAGTCTTTGGTAACGTGATTCTGCTCACGTGTCGTGATTTTCAACATTCAGAGTATTATCTAAGTAACTGAGTCGTTACAAACACTTATTTACCTATATATCAGCGACTACGTTATATACGAACACATATATATATATATATATATATATATATATATATATATATATATATATCAAATGTACGATGAATATATACTGCTTGATTTGAGAACCTTGTGTGAAATTTGGGTAATTTCCTCTGTACCAATGTTATTTGAAACAAAGATTCCATTGATATACATGCAATAGTCTCCGGTTTCGATTCCCAAGATATGCTATGGGCTACAATATGAAGCATTAATTTAGTTTCTTCCTATATTATGGTGTGTAACTTGTCGGAAAACTTTTCTGCATTATTTGAGATAAATACTGTTGTTGTTTACGTACAAATAACATGTTAATTTATCATAGTCTCTCGCAATCTTATCTAAGCTATCTGTGTATTAAAGGGTAAATGGTTTTAGAAGCGTCCATGGCAAAAACTTACATGAAGAGTGCATTATCTGTAAGAGGCACGATGAACATTATATCAAAGCCAAACAAAATTTAGACATTTATAACAACTGCTATGACAGTCGTCCATCTCTATCACTTGGCGGAGATGATTCGTTTCGTTGATCAGTCGATAGACGTATCTTTACATAATATATAAGTAAGTGGAAGTTATAGAGAATGATAAACGTTAAATTCATTCGCAAGAGGAATTAGTATATAACACTGGATGATTTTTGTAACTAGATGTGAAATAAAGAAGACATTTCGAACACGGCGTGTACATAATTCCTTCCTTCCTCCCCGTTTGGCTGTCTTTACAATAATGACGCTCCAATTGTATAGAAAAAAAAGAACAAACTTGTATTTATATTGCATAAATAAATAAAATCTTTACATTATTACACAAAATTCATAGTACAATAAAGTATTTTATTCGCGGAAGTTTGTTAAAATTCAGCTTTTTCCTCCCTGCAGGTTTCCATTAACTGTGACGGTATTAATACCACTCGTGAAGTTAATGGATTATCTTGTTATTATCTAGTAACGGAAGAGAAATGACGTTTCATAACAAGTCATGAAATTGTACAGAACATGTAAGTGTTTTTATTCCTTTGAAGTAGTTTGAAAAGCTGTCAGAAAAATACAACGGTGTATTTCAAAATAGTCTGACATTGTGCCGATTCCATGTAGAATGAAACAATGAAACTACGAATTTAATTATAGAACTTGGTGACATTAGTCACTAAATAAGAAATATATCATTCATACTAAATAAGATGTGCTTTACAATTTTTTTTAATGTTAAATAGTAAGTAAAAGCTTAATTATTTTTTGTGGCAAATATGGCATTCCCCAATTCTGCACAAAAGGTAAACTAGTTCATACAAACGTTTGCATGACACTGTTAACAAAAAAATTAAAAGAATAAAACAAAAATATCAAAACTGATTGAACTTGATGTATGTCTAATGAACTAAGAAACGGTAGACGAAATTAAGTAAATGACAAATACGCACGCACGCACATATACACAGATACGCATTGCGCACAGAAATGCGCACACACATACAAAAACACACTGACACACACAAACACATACTCATAGGTCTGCGATTAAGTAACACGGGATCATTTACATTGGGCGTGCAGAACCTTGAGCTAAATATTTTCTACAATAGTCATTTAACACTGCGTTGTGATTAAATTTGGTTACGAGACGAATGTATATTTAGAAAACAGAATTAAAAGCTTTTATCGTATATTAGTTTCAAGTTTTGGTATAAGTCCAGCAGTTTCCAGATTACATAGACCCGAGTGCTCAACTGGTGCTTATTTTATTGACCTCTAAAGGTAAAGTCAACTTTAATGGAATTTGAACTAGAGCATGCAAAGACGCAGGAAATGCCACTTAGCATTTTGTCAGACGTGCTAACGATTCTGCTAGGTAGCGACCTTACTTTTGCTGTATAGTGACAATTCAAAATAGTTTAATATTAGAGTATAAGAGATTCACATAACGGAAAAGTAAAACAGGTATTAGCACGCGTGGGAACCAAACTCACCTTTTAGTTTCGATGTCCGCGCATTTTAATGACACATTTTTTCTGCTAAATGTTTCTATGCCATAATATTAGATTTTGTCCACAGTGAATCTATAGTGAAAGCATATGATTCTATTTGCTAATATTTTACTCGCTGCCTCGCAAAAAACCAAATAGCACTAGGCTTTGCGCCTACAGTAGAAAGGATTATGTAAACTATATATATATTTGTAGAAAAAAGTAACAAAACAAAAATAAGTGACGCTTAATCGATTGCTTTTTTATTTATAAACAAATATAAAATATATATATGAAGGTATGTGGCGCTTAGTGCTAAGGGTATTCGGCTCACGGTCGTAAGGTCAGGAGTTCGATTCCTTGCGACCTACTTAACAAAAAGTCTAATTTTTGCTTGAGAATTATGCTATATTTTCTTAACTCTAAAATCACCACAAAGCTGAAAAAGCAATAAAACAATTAAAAAAGAAACAAAAAAAGGTTCATGTGCGTGCTGAAAATAAATAGATAAACCAAAAATGTATGAATGGTTTGAATGAAATAACAGCATTTCTTTTTTTCCTGCTTCTTTTAGGTGCTAATTAATGATCGAAAACTTAATTAAACTTACAATTATAATCTTCATAATTAATTAACTATTTAGTTTGAATGACTGTTTGATTGACTAATATATTGATTGTTTATATCTTGTACTTAAGTAGTTTCAATCAATATTTAGCATTTACAGTCACAACAACTTGCGTTTTTTGGCTGCTACAATGAAAAATTTGCAGATTCACCATTCACCAATTTTCCTTTTTATTATTTTTTTTAGATGATGTAACAAACTAACACTTATCTACAACTTATTTAATATGTTTTCAATCAACACTGCTTGAAGTCCAACATCAAGTTGTAAATACGCACCAGCTTTCTAGAATATATCTATTTCTATTAATTTATCCTAATAAGTTTCTCTACAAAGGTGGTGGTTGCCCTTGCATGGGAACATGGCTTCACGTGGCGTATGGTGGATGCATTCCTTCATTTTCTTATCGTAGTTATTTTTTTTGATTTTATCAAGAGCCAGTGTAACTAAAGGCCACTTACAATTTATTTGTTATATATTTAGATTAATAATTATTCTCATTTTAATTCCATCATTCAAAAGAAAATTTAAAATGATTTAAAGAAAGTATTAGATAGAATAAAAAAAAAATTAACCAGGTAGAATTATGAATTATTAATTTTCATTATTTATTAGTTTAATACCATTGTCTGGAATAAAGTTGATTACAATGAAAACATGTGGACACATGGAGTTTACTATTCTCAAGATATTCAACCTGGAAAAGTACAAAACTAGTTATTACATCTGGAAAAGTAGAAGAGAAATGTATTTATACATAAAACATTGCAGTTATAGTTAAAATTTAAAAGTATATTTATATCTAAGGATTACAAATAATAGATTTTATTACCTACTCTCTAATTAAAAAAAAAAACTCAAATAATAGATTTAATGCTATCTATTATGTAAAAAAAATTCCATAGCAACATTAAGAATGTTTTTCCAATTACAAATTTTTATATACTCCCATATATGTACGGAATGGGTATATTGAGGGGTTTAACTCCCCTGACATTGCATACCATATGAACACTACCTTCAAGCCAAGAAGAATATTTTTGCATAGTGTACTACCCCACCAAACAAAAAAACTTTAATTAGGAAGAGTTCCACTCTCTCCAGAAAATACCACATCGCCTTTCCATAAGCCACAACCCTGCAATAAAGGTACCAGTTGAACGTCCCTTCTTTGAAATTTGCAGAAGACCAGCTTTTTGGTGGATATATCAGTGAATTACAGGGTGCCAATTTTCATCAATAAGAAGGGCAAAAAAGGTATTTCTCTTGAATACTATTTCAAATCTCTTAGTAGTTCTTAAACTCTTGTAATTGAAAAATATTTTTTATAGGGCTATTCAACGAGTTGTGTTTTCTGCTGACAGTTAGCTTTAAATTCATTGTTTGAGTTAATATTTTAATTATAAAGTAGCTACTAAATAGTATGTTTTTAGTTTTAAAAATATTAATATATTTAAAATGTTCAATATAGCTCTAATATATAT
>NC_068983.1:130016765-130023511 GCF_001194135.2 Octopus bimaculoides | reverse complement strand
TATGTATATATGTAGAAAAGATTGATATCCACTCGTAATAACAAAATATGAACTAACAAAGTCTCCGTACCATTTACAAGAAACATTTCTACTCATTTTGCACAAAACGTTTGATAATGGAACTGCAACTGTAACATCCTCTCTTATTTCCCATTATGCTTCCTATATCCATCCTTTTCCAAAATAACTCCTTCAATTGAACTCTTCAATCATCATCTAGTTAACTCTCTCATATCGTTTCTGATGAAGACATATCCCTAATACCCCACAAATAGATGTAAGACTATTTTTTTTACAATAATGATAAAATATTTTACTTGAGATGTTCGACTTGCTTTAACGCTTGTTGTCCTCTTTTACACACACACACACTCACACACACACACACATGTATATATATATATATATATATATATATATATATATATATATATATATATATATATATATCATATATATATATATATATGATGTGGGAATGTGTAGCAGAGAGAAACACTGACAGAGAGTGAGAGAGATAGGAGAAAACTACAAACCATTTCTAGCACAAATGCATAAACGTGTATAGTATAACGAAGACATATGATTATGCGTATAAATACTTTCTAACTCCCTCCATCAAATCGGTTTTATCTGTGCTGGTTCACGGGATGCCACACGTTAGATGGCGAAGTGCTCGCAGAGAAAAGCAAAGCAAAGAAACATATTTTCCTCAAGAACCCTACGAACATGCGGTCCATCTATTCAACCTATGATCACGAGATTCTGGGTTATGCTACAATATTATAAACGCGAGGTCACTTGAACTTACTAAATCATGTATAGCGTCTAATGAATTTGCAAACGAATTCAATAATACCTTACATCAAATGTGTGTTATTGACCAATTGATAATACATTATGTCGTCAAGTATGAAAATTGTAGTTTGTTAAAGCTTTATAAATATATGTAACGGTTTTATTCATCAAAGTATGCACCCATACTGTCAATACACGTTTGCCATTTCAACGGTATCTTGTCAAACGCGGAACTGTAAAAGCCTGGCAATTTAGAGTCAATAAAATATTGGAAGTCTTGTTTTACAGCATCGTCAGAATTACATTTATTTCCTATATAAACGTCACCCAAATCCTGGAAGAAGTGGTAGTCAGTGGGGCAAGATCAAATGAAATATGGTGTGGATCTGTTGACTTATCTAGGCTGTTGTTTTGCAGGTTTCTGCATCTTTTGGATCAGTTGGCTGCAGTATACTTCGGCTGTGATTGATGAGTCAGGTTTGAGGAAATGATAATGGATCACACCTACATCAGGCTACCAAAATCTCACCACAAGCTTCTCTTGATGAATTTTGCTTTTTGGTCTGTGTTTTGGTGGCTCGTCTTTGTCCACATATTCTGCTGAATGTTTTCGGTTGTTGTATGAGATCCATTTATCATCACATATTACAATTCGATTCAAAAATGGTTCATATTTGTGGCGAGTAAGTATCATAATGCAAGCTTCCAAACGTTGCTGTTTCTGATTTTCATTGAATTCATGTGGAACCCACTTATCCAACTTCTTCACTTTACCGAATTAAACAAAGTGATTCAATACTGTTTTCTTGCTGACACCAAACAGCAACGATAATTCACGGGTACATTGACATGGCTCGACGTTGCCTTTCAGTTCGTCATTCTCCGCCTTTGTTTTTGGTCGACCGCGTTGCTCTTTTGTGAGATGAAAGTAACCAGAATGATATTTTGAAAACGAATTTGATACTGTCTACTGTGTAATAACATTAAAATGAAATGCTCCATTAATATTCCGAGCTGCCCGTGATGCTGTATTTGCCAGAAAAACTCATATAACAAAACTGTACGAATTTCCGACCTATCCTTCACTAAACAAAAATAGCAAGAAACGATTTATATTTATTTCATAAAGCGCAAAATGAATTAGAATAAAGAAATAGATGTGTTAACTTTCTAACAAAAATTAAAGATTGTCAATATATAATAATCGCACAAAATGAGAAGCTGTCAATTTTACCATATAGGTACTACAAATTTCAAACTTGGCGACCTAATATATGGTGTAAGTATGTCAGATATTTTCGAAAGAGTATTACTTGGTACTATACTCCAACTTTGAATGAATTCTTACAATGTGGCAAAATGTCGTTCGAATGTATAAATATTTCAAATACAGTCGATGGCAGCATATATATATTTAATATGCTATGCGAAAACTAGGTTAATAATAACCCATTATCTAATTATATTTTTTATGTACTTATATCTATACGCATACAGCTAAAATATACGCACGCGCACACACACTCACTTACAGATACACATACACACTGGCGCACGTGTACTGTTGGCAAACGATGTAAATGTCTTTGTAAGTGCGGAAGACTTTAATTTGACTAATCTGCATGAATATTTGTTGCAGAAAACTGAACAACCAACTGTATTTCATACCGTCATGGATTTATAGACGTACTGCATTATAATATAGACGTTACTTCTTCTAATGACAACAAAATGGATACATAGATAATATAAAGGGCTGAAAATATTTCAGTTCCTTTCTTTCGTATGTATTACAACTTCAACTTGCAAAACATTTTAACTTACACTGTTGTCTGGATACATGCCGACAAATCTGGAAAGATATTTGCATCAAAATATTAAATTATATTGATTTCTATTGATTTCTTGTTGGTCTTAGTCTCAACAACAACATCTGTTCTTTTCAATGATTATAATTCTAAGGTAGCTCTGTAGGTAATGGGAATGGAATGGAACCAAGTGTAAATTTCTAATGTCTCACATATTAAATCAGTGCAAGGCGGTGTACTAGCATAATCATTTGCACACCGGGAAAAATGCTAAGCAATATTTTCTCCGTTCAAATTCCGCTGAGGTTAATGTTGTCTTTCTTCACGTCGGAGTGGTTAAAATAAGGATCAGTTGAGCACTAGGGACAATGTAATCGACTAGCATATTCCATCGAACTTGCTGGCATGGTATCAACATTTTAAACCAATATTAAATGATTTGTCGTGGTATTATAACATATTCCAATGAATGGTTAATTATTGCAATCTATTATGTAGCTTTAATTCTCACACATATTAGCTCTATCTTTATTCATTAAATTGTTTTCCGTGTTACTAATCACTGCTTTGTCTCATAAAAATATCAACCAAATTGTCCTCGAATCTTAACATGTTATAACTGATGTGAGGCATTCAAGAATATATTCATCATAATGGATCGATCAAATATGACTGATATTATAATGGCCATAGGTCTTCGAAACCATAGCTGATCTGGGACTCAACCCTATAACAAATAGAAGAAAAAACAACTTCAAAATACAGCACGAACATCAGCAACAGTTAGCCTAAGTAGTGAATAATGGCGACAAAAATATATTCAGCAAATTTTACACGCAGCAATCTATTTCGGTACTTTCCGGCAGAGGGATATATTATTTGTGAAAGGATTTTGGTTATACATACGCAAAATATGAACCGACAAGCAACAAAATAAAATATTCAGAACTAGATCCGTTTCACTTATTTCATAATAAATCTATCAATCGATCATATTTCATTGTATTATCATAACCTACAATGGGTAATGTTATGACATTTTTTCCCTCAGCGTATGAATGTCGAATGATATTCAGAACGTATTTCTCGCAAATGAAACGAAAACATTTTATGTGTTACATTCAAAGTTTCATTTTAGTAAGTGTTTTCGAATTTTGACAGAAATAGTTTAAATATACAAAATATTCTTAATCATTCTTTTTAGAAATGATAAACAAACAAAATGCCAGTTTTAAATAAAAGAAAAACATTTTTTTTATATAAACAAAACACATTCTTTGTTATTTACCACGTTTTCATATTTCGTATTTCATAGCCAAGGATGTATATGCCGATTGAAGGTGCTGCATAACACACAACTACGCACACATAAACACACAGCGCACTAACTAGTATGCATACTTGTATATTATATGTATATGTGTGTATGTATGTATGCGTGTGTATATGTGTGTGTGTTTGTGTGCAAATATACATAAATACGTGTATGTGTGCGTGTGTGTGTGTGTGCCCATCCGGTTTCTTTTATTTGCTGGGTATGTCACTGTGGAATGGGCAGCGGATAAAAGCATTTCCGAGGAACTCCTTGAATGGGAGAAATAATTATAAAATACTACATATACAGCAGGGTTATGGTCGTATAATTAGTACGATATCACTATAAAGAAGGCCAGGCAGTGCTGTTAATTCTTGTGATATATCACTGACCCCAGTACAGAAAAGCTTCCACGGACAGATTACTGTACAGCTTCAAACCAAGCAATATGCACATGCCTCATATTGAGCAGAAATTCGGAGAACTCGCCCAAAGTGCATTTTATGGAACTGAAACTGTACAACTTAAACAGTCTGCCCGGTTAGTATTCATGCATATAACACTTTGCAGGAAGAATAGAAGAAGGTGTAATTTGTTCAATATCATGCATTTAGTGTACTAGGGACGCAGGGATTTAACGATCACCAACCGCTGTATTGATCTCATTAATATTACGATTGGAAGTTATTTCATTATTATTATTAGCCAATACACAATCCCATTGATGAAGGCAGAATTACTCAAAATTCTGTTTGACGATAACATCATTCTGTATTACATGGATATATAACTTGCTCTTCCTTTTCTCTCTCGCTCGTTCTCATTCTCAATATATATATATATATACATATATAAGAGAGAGATGCATATATATATATATATATATATATATATATATATATATATATGCATATATGTATATTTGTATTATATTTTTACGCATGTAGGCATGTATACATAACCCCGTGACAGCCTGCGCCATCACCTAATCTTTGCGGTTGGCAGTGTATGAAATGCATATATGAAATGCAGAGAATTGTTGTTCAAGTTAGTCAAGCAGAAAGCAATTTTTCATTTTGAATATATGGAGCAATGCTACTTAATATAATGCAGCGGATCCTATCTCCGTATCATGTCAGTTGGTTCTTGTTCTTGCCAGATATTCTGGCTTTGGAGCAAAATAAGTATTTATTGAAAGCATCGTTGTACACTCAATGCATGAGCGAATAATCCTTAACATTTCAATACCGAAAATGGCACTGACGATTGGAAATAATTGAAGGGAATAGCTCCTGTCGAAGAAATGCCAAATCTTCTGGTTTGTGGATGGTTTCTGATTGAGTCAAATAGAATATACTAGCAAAGATCAATATACCTATGCAGATGATTCACCAGGACTTGAATATGACTCAATCACTAACACAGCTATATGTGGTTGAGTATATGTATGTGCGTAAAAATATTTTACATTTTCTCCATAAGTGGTCAAGTTTACTTAAACTTATACTTGATATGAAAGTTCATTCACATGTAACAGCATAATCCTAATTTGAAAAAGGATATATCTATACGCACGCATTTCCTTTTCAAAATATTGCCAATGTGTAAGAAAAAAAACTATGGCAAGACTTCTGAAATTGCATTGCCAGTTGCAATTATTTTCACTGATTATAGAGAAGATACCATTCTGGAATTACAGCGTTCTCGCAAATTATAGATGGTTTTTGTATCATTTTACATGTTATTGCAATTCATCATTTCAATATTTTGAAAACGTTGGCATAGACGAAGTGCTTAATACCGGGTTGATATAATTGGCTAACAATATAGTTGGTACTAACCTATCTAGTTTACAATACTCGTAAAGAAAATGAATATAGGGCCATGTGTATATGAGTGTGCGTATATGTGTGTGTGTGTCAATGTGTGCGTATGTGTGTGTGTGCATGTGTGTGTATGTGTCTATGTTTTGGTTCGGGTGTGTATAGATTCACATTTACACAATTATGCTTGTGTATGTTTATGTATATATACAAATATTTGTGTGTATATATGTACGCACATATATAAAAAAAATAAAACTAGTATTTATTCTACATCGGCGATGACGCATCCAATTGATCTGAAGAATGAAGCAGCTTGCTCCTGAAATTATCATGCAAGTGGTCCAGTACTCCAGAGATACGCGCACCCATAACATAGATTTACAAGTGATTCCGAATGTTGTCATCCAGGCACTACACATTTTTGTCGCAACGTGAAGCTCACCACCTAGAATCAAACTCAGAACCTTACACTCGTCAGCCGTATATCCTATCCACTAAGCCACGCACATTCTGTCATACACAGATTCCTGTTTGTAAAGTAACATGCAACATAATTACTTGATTTATTACGTATCAATTACGACCAGCTGTAATCGAGAACAGGACATAATTTCAAAGAGAAAATTCTTGAAATTTAAGACTCACAACCTTACTCATTTTGGTAATTATGATACATACTCGAAAGGCGGCAATAATCTTCATCACCAAAGTAAATTGATAATTGTAGTTGTTAGGCAATTCCATTCAAATACATGATACAAACAGCTGGTGAAATCAAGTTATTGCACTGACTTAATTCTAGTTAAAAACATATATATATATATATACATATATATGTAATTATGTATATATATATATCCATCCCCCTATATGTGTAAACGTATGCACCCCACACACCCACACCTAAATACATATACACACTTAAAGGCAATCACGATGTACACACACAAACATATATAACCTATGTATATATATATATATATATATATATATATATAT
>NC_068983.1:130010567-130016179 GCF_001194135.2 Octopus bimaculoides | reverse complement strand
ATATATATATATATATATATATATATATAGATAGATATATATATATATAGATATTTGTATTTATGTGCTATCTGAGTGTATTCCACTCATGAGGGCAGAGCATTTCTTATGCAGAGCCAGAACTGCGGGATCTGGAATTATCCAGTAATTATTTGCTAGTTTATTTTGTCTCTTTGTCATTTCTCCTGATGTTGTATGGACATTTAATGTAGTTTTAGAGTCCAAATTTGACTGCTAGTTCAAGCATGGTGGTATCTCTTAGATATCCAAAATTATAATTTTTATAAATACGTTTATATGTATATCTGACCTCCTGTATGTACATGTATATACGCACTTGTTGCGTTGTCAGTGAATATATTGCATATATTATTTAATTCAATAGAATACTAGCAATATCCAGAATATTCATGTATTCTATATTTCAAATTTATTTAGAAACTGTGTTGTACTCTGACAAAACTGAATTAAAATCATAAAAATTAAACAGAAATATAAAATATAATTTCTTCCCCTGGTAATAAGATAATTCTATATATAATACCGAAGAATGCAATAGATCAAACCTAAATGTGATGAAACCAATTTATTTTCTATTTGTCTCTTAATATGACTAGTTGTTTGTGCATACATTTGTATAGTGTGCGTTTATTTATAGATACAAATATTCCTCGTACATTTCTTACCAGGTACTTCCACGACACCAAGTTATCGTTAACGTAGCAATATTAATGCATCTGTTTACTACTAGTTGAATAGATGAAACGATACTGCAATATACCTTTATATATTTTCCCGTCTTTTAAGTATTTTGATTTTTTCTATAGTTTTTATTCTCAAACAACACAACCATCGATCTACATCAAATATAGTGTACTCGGTTATTAAGTATATTATTTGTTCCTTCACCTAATGCTGCAACCTGACAAATAGAGTAACTGAAACACTGGTAATGGAGAACATAGTATTGTTTCTTATTTTACGTATCGTTGTATGCGTAGTTTCAATATGCCTGCCGTACATTTTGGATGTATTGCTCTTACATAACATTGAGCAATGATGTTTAAATTATGCTAAGTCGGAGAGTCGCACATATAAATCGTTTGCATACCAAAAAGCCAGTCAATATTTCATGACTATCCTAGTACGAAATTTAAACAAATCGTAATCAAAATCCACATTTTAGGAAATGAAAATATTTCAGAGGTTGATCGTCAATGCACTGTCTGGATTAAAAAAAAACGCCACAAGGAAATCTTGATAGAAGTTTGAGAATGATGGACATGGAATTATTGATTATGACGCTGCTGCTGCAGTTGCTGCTACTGCTGATACTGCAGCTCATGATGATGATGCTATGTTGATGAAAACTGTAATGGCGTACATAGGCCTTCACTATGTACAAACGAGTGAGCTAAGAGTGCTCGTCTTCCTTTCGATATGCTATAAATATGAGTCAAAAGGTCTTCATTTATACTACAATCTTTTAAAAGGTGAACAAAATGGAAGCTATTCTCTAGAATATAAAAAGAACAGGACACTTACGGTTGTAATGTTTTATATAGTTTTTCTTCATATATTTTCCGATCAGTGTCCATATATTTTTAAAATTATTTATGCGCCCTTTTCAACCTTAGCCAGGCTCATGGGCCCGGTTCCCTGGTTTCTAAGGCGTATGTTCTTTCTCCCAGCTGGACAGGGCGCCACTCCGTCGCAGCGTTACTCAAGAAAGAGTAAGAGAAAGTTGGGGCGAAAGTGTACAACAGGTGTCGCCACTACCCACTGCCTGAGCCTCGTGGAGCTTAAGGTGTTTTCGTTCAAGAAACATACACAACGCCCGCTGTGTGAATCGAAACAGCGATCCTCCGACTGCGAGTCCACTGACCTAACCACTGGGCCATTGCACCTCTCCAAGTGTCCATATAAGGTGAACATATACCAATGATATACTTGTAAATGAACGAATGTGCAAACATCAAAGTCATTGTTTTAATATGTTAGTAATAACAGCTAATCCATCTTTGAAACAACACATTATCTCCACGAAGGCGAGAATATCTTAGCTTATACGAGGTGGCTTCAAAACTTTCCTAGACTAGTTGTGTTTGATAAAAGATTCCTTATTTACATAATTGTTGACATAATTTCTTTCGAAATAATCATTTTGCGCAACAATGCACCAGTCCTAGCGTTCCTGCCACATATGGAATCCGATCTAGAAATCGTTTTACGTAAGTTACTGAAGGACCTACGGCGATTTGCTCTTGATCACAACAACGTTGTTAAGACGGAAAGTTTTGACGTGCATTTCCATCGTAGATGTCCGCAAATGCTAAATCTGGCGAATAGGGTAGGTGCAGAAGTGATAAAATTTTGTTTTTAGGGAGAAACTCACGAGTGAGGAGAGCTCACTGACAGGGTATGTTCTCGTCGTGAGGAATCAATTCTTCGCGCTCCATGGGCCTTGTCGCTTTCGTCGAATGTGCTCCCTCAAACGCTTCAAAACTGCATGGCTGCTTACTGAAGCATGCTCAACGACTGTGAAGCACACGTCCCACGTTTAACAAATTTTCACGTTGAATCTTTGTTCCAACCCGATCTCTATGATTTAATAGCAGACTAGAACATACACGTGATCACAAAAACACAAATTTCTGAACTTGCGAGGTTAATACTGCGATGTCACACGATACACTGCCTCATGAACGTCTCTGCTAGCTCACACTGTGCAAACAACAGGGTGCTGCCATTTGATGCTGTGCTACAAATCTACTGCGGGAACTTTTTAATACAACTTCGTACATAAGTACACATATGAAGATATGTTTTTAGGTTCATTGCATAACTGAGAAACCCTCAGGAATGTCACAGAATGAGGCTTATTCTTCCCATTTTGCACTCCGCACGCTTCTTCTATCGGTATTGCGGTGCTTGGGATTTTGTTGCTGAAGACGTTTTATCATCTTGGTCAGAATTCAATAATGACTATGACGTCATCATCACTGTGATACTAACTCCCAGCAAAGTGTTTCTTCACGTTGAGAATTGATGAGAGTTTGATTTGGGCCAAATCAGGAGAATTGGGACGGTGACCAAGCAGTTCAATGCCACAATCACGCAGTCATTGAAACCTAGGGTTTCAATCTTTCTAGCGTCATTTTTCCTGCACGTTCTATCTTAAAAAAAACATTTGTAACCGTCTCAGCAATTTCGTATAGTACTCTGCATTGACGGCGTAGACCATTTGAAGAAGACAATACTTTTTGCCTCCTCCAAAACTACACCCATCAGCTTCCTTGCTGAAGAAATGACACCGTGGCTAGAAGGGGACTTAACTCATGCTCCGAGTTAAAAATTGTTAGAAATTATGTTTTGAAATTATTTTCAATACGAAAATTCACGTCTTAGGAAGCAAAAAAAATAATAATAAATGGCCGATTCCGGGCGTTTTCGACCATGAGGAATTCTTTTGGTGCGACTCCCAGATTGCTATCTTGTAAGGTCTGGATTTCTATAGATGCAACACACACACAGGGTACTCGGAACAGTAACATCCAGGTTCAAGAAATAAAGCTTGTCTCGAGCATGCAGTGAACGTCTGTAGTACTGATATATCAAAGACATTCAGAAACTGCCCATAGACGTCGACCCGAAAACATCTGCAGAGCACTACTCAGATTGTGCTCGTCGATAACTAAAATCAAGCATCGCATCACAAACCATCAGGGACTGAGTATGAGTGCTGAAAGCGGATGGGTATCCAATCAGCGAAACGTGGCCTATACATAAGAATTGAAAAGGAAAACTCTTCAATATCAACACAGTTTATGTCGGCTAGGTGATGGTA
This sequence comes from Octopus bimaculoides, assembly GCF_001194135.2. NCBI lineage: Eukaryota > Metazoa > Mollusca > Cephalopoda > Octopoda > Octopodidae > Octopus > Octopus bimaculoides. The sequence goes on along the minus strand of NC_068983.1, from coordinate 130,012,332 downwards.
CATTTCAGATGCGGTATGTGCCTTCCGTAGTTCTGTTCGGCTTTTTATAGACGGCTTCCTTTATTCCCATTTATCATTGAGATTGGCCACCTGGATATCTAATCGGAACCAGACTCCATACACTTTTACTGGCTACCTCGTCAAGTGAGAGAAATCATCGCTAGTCAACATGGTTTTGCCTTTCCAAGAGTCTCGTTGCCATCCCATTGATTTGTCCTCGTTTATGTTTGCTCCTGTACATGTCTGATACTCATTTAGTATATACAAGGGCAGTGTTGTCGTCTGCATATGCACACACACACACCTCTCCAGTGGCTTACTTCCAGTGATTATACCTGGAACTCTGCAGCCTTCCTAGCAAAGATTCTAATGCCAAAACATATAAAAACGGGGCACTGGCCATCTTTAGTGAACAGAGCGTGCAGTACTGATATGTTCCGGAAGTGGCCATTTCATTTGAAGGGCAAACAGATTCCACTATACATTGTAATGATCCATTCTTCAGGGACTGACCCGAAACCGGTAGCATTTAGGACAGCCATCTGATAGCAATAGTCTACCATGTCAAATGTATTGGATGAGTCCAAACTAAACAGTGTCCCTAGAAAGCTAAATATATTCTTACTAACAATAAAAATAATAACAACAACAACAACAACACCACCACCACCAACAACAACAACACCAACAACAACAATAATAATAATAATAATAATAATAATAATAATAATAACAATATTAATAATAATAATAATAATGAGGTAGATTGAGATGATTATTTTAAACTTGTGGAAGACGAGTGTTGAATTATTGTTCATTTGATAACAATCGCAAACTACTTACTCGCTCTTTACGTTCTGGAGGAGTAACATCAATCGTTAAACAACAACAACAAAAGCAACAACAACAACAATAATAATACTAATAATAATAATAATTATTATAATGAGAAGAAGAAGAAGAAGAAGAAGAAGAAGAAGAAGAAGAAGAAGAAGAAGAAGAAGAAGAAGAAGAAGAAGAAGAAGAAGAAAATAATATGCTACATTATTAAGTAAGTTCACCAGTTACTAGCCATTGAAAATAGACTTCAATTCCATCATCTTCACCTGCAGATATTTCCATTAATTTATTCTTCCTAGCCCTTTCTCTCTTCCTCTGGTTCCGTCTAGTGTTTCTTTTTGCTTCTTATTTATTCCTTCCGTGTCTTTCTTTTTCTCTGTTTGTATGCATTTTTGTTTTAACCACTAATCTTAAATTACAGGATTTACATGATTCTTGATTAAGCTTTTTTTGTTCTGTATATAGGAAATATTCTCTGTTTTCCGTCAATGCTTTGCATGTTGCTTTTAATAATTAACGCACGTGCAGTCACTGGTGTTGCTGATGTATCATTTTGATTGGTTGTGATGCTCACAGTGGTGATATTTTTTGTTTACATGTAATTACATTTTATATCTGTACTTTCATTTCTACTTACTTCAGCATTTTTTTCTTTTATACATAAGTGAATCGTATATAGCATTTATCTTAATTTTTGCTAAATTAGAAAAGATTGTTACTGAATATTGCACATGTTTAAATAGTCCTAATAGTTTTGTTGTGCCGGCGCATTAATTCTTCATTATTGTATTTCACATTAATTTTCCATTATTACCAGAAACTAAAAGATCCACGAAATATACAATATACACATACACACGCACACACACACACACACACACACACACACACACACACACACACACACACACACACACACACACAC
>NC_068983.1:130009237-130010557 GCF_001194135.2 Octopus bimaculoides | reverse complement strand
GATTTGGCAGAGTCATTAATCGAATGAAAAGAAAAACAACATGAATATATAAAGAAATATATATATATATATATATATATATATATGTATATATACCTTATTTTTTAGAACATGTTTAATGAGTTAATTTATGTCAGTTTGTGAATGAGCACACACACATGCACGGACATATGCACATATCTATATAATATGTAGAATGTGTTATAATCGATAGTGTGTCCTCCTGTATCACATTACCATATTTCATGCATAATCCAAGCGATTATTACATCTATATACAATTTTGAAGTTTTAGAAACGTGCATTTGCAGAGTAATTACATACCCAAAAATACATTGTGCAAATGTCTTTCATATCATTTATTGACCATTACACGTGTTTCATTTGCAGATAGGAGTTACAAACAAAATTGCAGATATACAGCAAACATATATTTACAATTTGTAACTCCTTTTGGCAAATAAAACTCATGTAATGATCAATAATACATACCAGCGATTTTATGATCTCCTCTTGAAAAAAAATGTTTGAAGTTTTCCTTTCTTCACTTTCCATGTTCTTGCAGCAGCTTAAATTTTCAGACCTGCAATCAAACAGTGTTTGAATTCATGGATCTAAGAGAAAAACATGTAATCTCTGTGGTACGTATAATTCGCATTTCTTAGATACATTAATATATGGCTTGATTTTATTTTCACGGCTATGCACTTCATTTCATGTGGTATATATTCGGTCCTGAAACTTGATACATTTCTGGCCGACTTAGATTTGTCGAATTACTTGAAGGTGCTTAAAAAAAAGGCTTATGTTAACTTGTCTTCCAAAATATTTCAAGACACTGCTTAATTTCATATATGATACTTCCAATAGGTACAAGTACATGGACAGGGTTTTTTTTTTTGGAACTGGAGGAAAGCACCCGCTCCACACTATGTCACTTTCTCATACTCTTTCACATTTTTGCTGTTATTTTGTTCTATACTAGTTACATTAATTGTTGTTCCTCCAATCAAGAGAGCGGGGTATCTTAGTTCCCTTGACTTTGTTTTTTCTACCCGTCCAACTTTTTGCATCCAACTTATTTCCGTTTTCCTCTCCGTTTTTATTTTGTTTAATTTTCTCAACGTGCAGCATCATTGTTTCTTCAAAAATATATAATGCATAATTAGGACCTAAAAAATTTCTTGGAGATACATGGGGTATTTTATAAACATGCTGAATTAAAGTATCATAAACGCATAAAACTATCGTGTTATGCATGAAGCAATTCCGTTGTGTATTAAAGTGATATACGTACATACTTTATATATATATATATAT
>NC_068983.1:130007180-130008009 GCF_001194135.2 Octopus bimaculoides | reverse complement strand
TATATATATATATATATATATATATATTGCAAATACTAATCGGACCCAGAATATATGTCGTTACCCAGCTGGAGCTGGAGCTGGAGGAGATGTCATGTTGCGGTTATAAATATTAGGAGCACTGTCTTGTATAGGACGCCACAAATGTGTGCAAATATATGTTACGGTTGCCTACTCAGAGATTTAACATAACACTCTGCCTCTTCTACGAGATCAGCGACAGTGAGACGCTACAAAAAAAATTATGGTCATTTGGAAGTGAAATCAACTACCATTACTAGCTTGTGATTAACACACGTTTAGGACGGGTGGCCAACCAGAATCTCGAGTTTATGTGTATCACGTAAATGCTAGAGATGGGACCAATGACGTCCCTTCGCAAATACTAATGGCACATAGAATGTATGTCGTTAGACAGCTGGAGTAAATGTATTCCTGGGGCTATAAATATCAGTAGCACAAACCTGTATAAGACGCCACACTTTGTTGGCAAACGTTAGAGTATATATATATATATATATATATATATATAGTGTAGTATATTGCCACTTAAGTGTGGCTGACCCCTAGGGGTGGATGTTACTGTTGCTTTTAGCCCCAGGAGGACATCTCCTCCAGCTGGCTTATCGACACACGACTGTGTCCTGTTTGCCAAGGGAGTTATCCCTCTCACCACGACCAGCAGCACGAACGTATCCGGATTTCAGGGTTATTTCCCTTCTTCGGCGTTCGACAGCTGATGACCTTGGTGAGAGAGAAAAACCTGGCAAAATCTTATATCTTCTTTTCCAGTGACATTCTTCACTGATATTGAAAAGGTGAAAACAAG
>NC_068983.1:130000285-130005019 GCF_001194135.2 Octopus bimaculoides | reverse complement strand
ACATCAACATTCAAAACGTGCGCCCCCAACTCCTAATTGCGCGTCTTACATCAACTTATTGGAGACAAAATATGTAAGTTTTTTTCGGGCTAGATTTCTACAGTAAAAAATCTTTTCACCTGCTCGTGAGAACATTTAATATATCATATAAAATTTAAAGGATGTAACGGGGATTGCACTTATCAAATAAGACTCAGCCTCACACTGTTCGTAGACAACGAAAACAAAACCTCAGTAATAAACATATCCGAGTGGGTGGATACAAACTCATATGTGCAAAAACAGAAAAAAAAAAAAAAATGAATATCCCAAATTGCAAGTCTTTCCACATCACTTTTGTTCAGTCAATAATATTCAACAAGCACGGATAAACAAAGAAAATATATTCATACAAGAATGAATACATTTTAAAACTGAATACATTTTAATAAACTACTTTCACGACAAGCTTTCACAGAGACTTTTTGAAATTATACAGCTAGCAACATAAGTATTGGCAATATCACATTTTCCGTATGACACTAAGGCACAATTTTAGTGGAGAAGAAAATTTGATGCCTGCTTACAGAGACACAAACGATAACTATTCAACTATTGGGCTAAATAGAAAGAGCTATTCAATCCACGACTTCAAAGATTAAAGATTACACCATTTATGTTCGCTCAAACATGCCAGCATTAATTTCGTTGCGAAAATGTAGCCATGTGATATTAATGCACGGACGTAGCGGGGTATCTACACTTTCAAAGGCTAATCACGCTATACTCATATAACACATTTGAAACTTAAAATTCAGAGACAGTAATCCTTCGCCATATCGCGCCTCACTTATAGGAGTTTATAATCAGGCCATGCCGTAAGTTCTGTCCGTATTTTGATTAAAGAAAACAACCAATCAAATGTTACATTAATTGAAATTTAATCATCAATGTACTTTCCCTGATTATCTATGACGTGTTTCCATCTATTTACAAGCTTTTTAATCCCATCAATGTAAAACTCATTTGGTTTCAAAGTAAATAACTCTGAAATATCAGTTTCGACCTCTTCCTGGCTTTCGAAAGTTATGTCCCCCAAATGATTCTATAAACTACGAATGGAATGGTAGTCTGAAGGAGCAAGGTCAGGGGAATAAGGGTGTTGAGGATTTTTTTTTTTCCAAACTAAGATCTTCGATCTTCTGTGATGTGATCTTTGCAGTGTGGGGTCGCGGATTGTCCTGATGAAACATTACTCCTTTTCGATTCACTAAAGCGGAAGGCTTTTTTCTTCAAAGCTTGGTTCAAACGTTCTAATTGTTGATACTAGATTTGAGCATTGATTGTTGCATTAGGTGGTAACAATTCAAAGTGAATTACTCTTTGCAATCTCACCAGATAGAGAGAAGAACCTTTTTTCCATGAAGTTCCCTTCTCAGTTGCGGTTAAGTTTTATTCCCTTTTACCAAAGTATTGTATACGACGTTTAACATTTCGATAGGAGATCCATTTTTCCTCACCAGTCGCAGGACTATGCGAAAAGAGTGAAATGAGTTGGCGATAATGAAGGGAAGAGCAGATGTCAACTGCGGATTTGCAGTTGCTTTCGGACAATTCATGAGGCACACATTTTCCAAGTTGCGGAATCTTTTCAAGTTGCAGAAGATGACGATGAACAGTTATATGGCTTGAACTAAGCTTTATTGCGAATTCAACAAATGATAATGCAGGATTTTCTTCAAGTGATGCCTCAAGGACCTTCTCATCGAACTCATCTGAACGTCCTGTTCGATCTTCACTTTCAAGGCTGAAATCTCTACTTCTAAATTTTGCAAAGTATCTTCTGCAAGTTCTTTCATACAAGCATTATTTTCCATAAACTGAGTGTATGTTTCGCGCCACTGCGGCTGAAGAGTTTCCTGTTTTGTACTCATAAACATTATGTGCCTCAAATGCTGTTTGGATACTTCAACGTTAGAAAGGGTTTTAATGAAAGAAATTTTCATTCTGTTATTCTGTAAAATAATATTTAATTAGTTTAAATGTACACAAATGCATTGATCTTAAATTCCACTTGACATTCTGAAATACTATTAAATTTCATTCAATTTAAAAAAAAAGATAAAATCGAACAGAACGTCTGTGGTGTTGTTTGGCATTTATAATAAGTTGGATATATATATATATACGCGCGCGCGCGTGTGTGTGTGTGCGTGTGTGTGTGTGTGTGTGTGTTACTAAATTTTTGAACTATGTGTACGTATCGTATATATATATATATGTATAGTATTTGGGAAATTCCTTGATACACTTATAATATTTGGATAGAAAATGTTTTTCTCAGAAAATTAGGATTGAGAAAAGAACCTTTTTTAGAAATTCGAAAGACACTACCTTTTGGGAACAGATTTCACAAAATGTGTGTAGGCTTTACTTTTATAGATGTGCAATCTCTTTCAGCTCTTAACGTTTTCAAGCACGTGTTATATATATATTGTGCAAGGTGTTTTCAGTAAGATTGTTGTTGACTGTTTCCGGTTTAGTTTTGAACTCAGAAATCTTATAAAATATTCTTGTTTTGCCTTCCGGAGAAGATCATTCTCTTCATTTATTTTATGAAGAAGGAAAATTGTAAATTTTCCTTGTGCATAGGTGTCCAGATGATTGCTACATGGTATGCATCTTAGTGCGGGATATTTTATTTGATGTCTATTCACATTTACACGGTTTGGTTAGTTTCGTTTTTGTTTCCTCAATATAATGTTCGTTGCATCGTGGGCATGTAATACAATATACCAGGTTTTTGCTCCTGCAGTTCATATGTGCTGTCACCTTTAATTCTTTTCCATTCTTGAATGTTTTAGCTGGTCCCTGTTCTATTAAATCACCTGTCCCACGTAGGGGGTCTACACATTTGGTAACTTGCCGATAAATTAAGCTACACATATCCCAATTTGTACACTAAGAATAAAAACACTTTTACTGAGGATAAACGGAAAAGTGAACATAAGAATATCCCATTTGTTATCACTCACAATCCCTAGAATCGCAATATTCTACAAACAACCAAACACCTTCTACCAATTCTACACCAGTACCCATGTCTGCAACAGATATTTAAGGAACAACAAATAATCAACAGCCAAAGGCAACCACCGAAACTTAAGAAACTTCAAAGCAAAGCAAAATTCGCATCAGAGGAAGAAATCATGCGAGTTACCAAATGTGGAGCCCCCTGATGTGGGCCATCAAGTAAAACAACCCGCAATGCTGGGGCACCACCATATATATATATATATATATATATATATATATATATATATATATATACATACACGGGGCGGTGCCTATATTGCCGCCATCTTATGTGTTTAATTTCGCTCAGGCACATCGCTTCTTTTTGATTTTGTGTGCAGACGTTTTGGAAAAAGTTGAATTAGTCTAATGATGATTAGAAAAATACGGCAGCTCATAAAATTCACTGTGATCGTTCTGATAACAAATGAACTGCATTTGTTGGTGAGATTCAGGCCATGATTGAAATCGATCCCTTCAAGCCAACCTGATCTCTCGCGAGAGACATGGGAGGGTCTCTGTTCCTTATCTAGGGAACAATTCTGTAGATTTTACTCCACTCTAAATGCTTTGCAACGTTTGTTTTTTGAAATTAGTGGTTTTCTGATTGCAGCCCTCCTATGAAATCCGACTTTGTGCAGCTCCCGCGAACAGTTTCTGTGGAAACTAGGTTCTCGCGGTACTCATTAAGCTCTGCAGTAATTTTGGGAGCTGAACATAAGTGATCTTTTCTCACAATTCATGCAAGATGAGAAAGGACCAATTTGTGTCCCATGCCGTCAAGTAAATGAGGAAAGACCCCGTTACGGAATTGTTGAAGAAACTCAAGTATCACCTCCGACCGGTCATGCTTTGGATTTTCTCAGACGAGAAAACATGTACCAACCGAGAGGGAAATAATTCGAACCTCCAGTCAACAGGATGGTGTTTGCTGTGATCACTTGTAGTGGCGACGTTATGCCTCGATTCATTTCCCGAGACGTCTTTAGGCTCAACACAGAGGCCTAGCTCATGTGGTAATTGCTGCTCTATATATTGTGGCCATGTCTAATTTAATAGCACCACAAGGTGAAGTCTTTTAGATCAGGATTCACACCTCAGTCATATATGGGACAACATGGCCCACCCTGGCAAAGAGCTAATGTTGTTGGTAACATAACCTGATGTAGATCGTTGATCCGGGATTTTATGGAGAAATATGTCCAGAAAACTTGGCAACAGGACTATACACGATGCTACACATGTAGGAGAACCCAGTCATGACTGACAGACAATTTCCGTGACAACACCATGCCTAACATCTGGCTACCTAACTCCTCAGTTTGCAACATTTATCACTATGTTTGTGTGGAGTGAAGTTGAACAAGAGACAAACAAAATTTGCCACACCAAAGATGAGCTGAAGGCAAGGATTATAGAAACATTCAAAAGCATAAGCATAGAATCCGTCCCGAAGAGTTGCAGGAGATTCGGAAGTCATCCGGAGATGCGTTTGAAGCGTATGGCGACTTTGTTTAATAAAATTACCCTTTCAAGATATGTTAATATTACTTTGGTAAATATATTTGGTAAAAGGAGATGTGAGTGTTATTTTCATCTTTGCGTAACTTAGACGACAATTTATTCACATTGTATATGTATGTATGTATGTATTTATTATGTATTTAGTATATATATATA
>NC_068983.1:129992846-129998990 GCF_001194135.2 Octopus bimaculoides | reverse complement strand
TATATATATATATATATATATATATATTCCTTTATTATTCTATGTTTCATCGTTGAGGCTGTGACCATGCTGGAGAACTCTCCCCTTTGTCAATGACTCAAATTTCTTTAGGCAGTTTAAAGAACGCTCAAACACACTTCCCCAAACACAAGCATACATTGTCTAAAATATTTAAATTGTTTAGACTAGAATATAATATAATGCATTGTATTTTATACGAAGGTGCGTGTTATTGTGTCCCCACCTCCCACCACCGCTTCACAGTCAGTGTGATGTATTTACGTCCCAGTAACATAGCGGTCCGCCAAAAGATTCCATGAGAATAAGGACATCTTTAAAAGCATCATAAGTATTATGGTCTATTCATTTGACTAAAATGTATTCAAGATAATGATTTATGTATGCGTGCCTCTGCGTCTGTGTATGTGTGAGTGTGTATGTGTGTGTGTGTGTGTGTGTGTGTACTTGCGAATGTGCGGGTAAATGGCTGACGAGAAACGCTATAGTATATCACTGGATGTTCCATAGTCGCTTATGACATCTAAACTACGGGGCTAACCTAAATGCATTCGCCTGAAAAAAGAGGTTGCTCACGTATAAAGGAACTCGCCACAAATTTGCATATTTACGTGCGGAAATAGCAGAATATGCTTAGATTTAATGTGGAAATCATTATGTTATTTCTGACCGTTCACCGTGAATAATGCATTTATATGTGAGTGCACGCGCGCGTGTGTTTCAGTCTCTGTGTGTGTGTGTGTGCGTATGTGTGTATGCGTGTGTGTTTGTATGCGTTCTTGATTGCGTGCGTTTGTGAGTTTTTAAATGAAAACTTACATAGATACACACACATACACACACATATAGGGGAAGCGTCGTTGCAACCATGTTGTTATGGGGATCTGAAGAGCCCTACTTTACTTTTAGATGTGTAGCATGCATATTGGTGCAGACATTTAAAATAATTTATGGGAATACAAGTATTTTTGCACTCCCTTGGCTGGGAAACGGCCATAATCCTATGGATATCAATTAGCTGAATAAATATATTCGACTCTCATGTCTCCTGATATTTTATGGTTGACACAAAGCTCTAAATTCATAAATGATTTCTAAACAATAACGTGGCATCAAATTTAATAAACTACCCACGCTAAAACCTCCTTATCACTCCAGTGGCACCAACATAATCAAGAGAAATTTTTAACTAACAAGTTCTATATGAAGTTCAAATTAAATTCAATTAATCGCAGTACGACAATGCCATATCAACTCGAAACTTCGAAGTCATTATCAAAATCAATTATGTTTAAGAACGACATGCGTGTAGCCTACAAATATATTTAACAACCGTTCCACACTTGTCGCCTAACCCAGAAATAAGGCGTAAAGATTCCGCATCCTTAACCTTTTCATAAAAAAAGCATGTCTTCGTTTAGTTATGAATACATAAACAATAAAAAAAATCGATTCCATAGGTTAGAAATATATGACCATATATAGTTTTCGATTTTATTATTGAGCACTACTGCAGTCTTCGTGGAACGTATCTCTAAGGAAAAACTATTCTCATGACAAGTACAGTGTCTTTTTTCCTAAACATAGTTCATGTTCCATTAAATTTTTTGTATGAGTCCTTTCTGTGCCAGAACAGTAGATGTTATCACATTGATGATTGAAATAGGAGATTCAACCGACTGAAATATATCAAGCGTATATGATCTCTACTTTTTGACAGAAATAAATTAAGATAAAAGTATTTTAGTGTGAAATATCTTAATGAAATATAAGTTACTAGTGCATTTCAATTTTAGTTTACTTGATATTTGATATTGAATACATCCAAAAGAATGAACACGTATATAAGAAATATGGGGGCTGCTTAACATGAAAACGCTTTCAAATCAGTTTAAGTTGCGTTTTATTCAGTTCAAAATATTTGTTTCAAATCTTTGAATGCTGTTTCAGGCACTTGGTAGCATGATGTAAAAAAAAACAAAAACGCAATGCTTTCTGTTTGCAATGATACATTGGAGATTTAAAACGGATAAATTTGGTGAATTATATCTGAAATATTTTTCAGAAAAAATTATGAATGCCATATATGTTGTCTCAGTGGTAAGTCATTTCATATATTGGAGATCAAATAAAATCAGTACTTGCAAAAATTGTGTTGAATTGCATATCAGCGTTGCATTATAGCACAAGGCAGCTCGAATTGCGTAGTTTATGCCATTAAAGGACTCCATTTAATGCAGTTACAAAGTGGTACTGCAGTATTCCACATATACTGTATTGACAACTACACTCTTTTATACATTCTACAAAATCACATGCAGATATTTACAGTTATAGCATGAATTGCGACATATGCCTTTGATATTCCACGCCATTTAGATAAACATAATTAGTTACACAATTTCATTTGCCTTACGTATTAACAGAAATGTTTGTGAGCGCTACACAACCTTAGCGAAATGGCCAGAAAATGTATAGTGACCAGTACGCTACTGTAAATATTCATAATTTCAATTAATATAAAGTAATATAAGAGTAACGTATGAGTTGAGATGTAAAAAGGTTTGAAAACAAGCAAAATATTTAATGTAGTTTGCGATTAGTATATAAGATACTTATTTGACCTACTATGTTCAGCTATGCCTAATAATGGGGACAAATGATGGAGAACCCTTGAAGGAGACATAGTCCTACTAAATCCCCTACATGAGCTTACTAAGAATAACGGATTGTAATATCAAAGAAATCAATATTAGAAGCTTGGCTTAATAATTTGTTATTAAAGGCGACAACAGTTGAATACTGAATATTTCTAAAGAGATACGATTAGCGAGCTTTCTAGCGTTATATAAGGGGGCACGACAGATATGTAGTGTCAGTATCAAATTGCAGGGAAGATAATACATTCTTATTGAGAAGATATTATAAGCGCCAACATCAGCTAAACTATAACAGATGATGCCATACAATTTCCCTTTTTTAGATTGTGTATAATCTAATGTACGATGTTATTACTCACCTGGTCAAGGCACATGAACTGAATCAAAAATTTAATAATAAAATCCATTTTATTTTCCTTATGACTGAAGTGGTAACTTTAGGAGTTTACAGTTTCGTTCAATCGTCCACATCCAACGTCGGCATTAGAACTGTTTTTGTTGTTGCTTTGTTTTTTTGTTGCTGATGCTTATGTTATCCTTCGGCTGTTGTGTGAATAATATCGGTCATTTTTGGTGTTGCTATAATTAGTCCAATTGGCTGTTGCTTAATATTATAATGCGATGAAAATTTATTGCGTCAGGTAATTGGTCTTGAATATAATAAGTGGGTTTGTTATTAAAGAGATTTTCATTTGCTTAATGGTTAGATATTCTAATGGAAATACACTTCACAACATATTCAGGACCGATCAATGATGATTAATATGAATATTAATATACTAGATATTCATTTATCTCTTGGTGTGGAGATTATTATGAAGGGTTCCCTTTTAAGCTTACCTCGAATAAGTTAGCATTTTCATGGCTAAAATCAAACGTAATACAGAAGATAAAATTAACAAAATAATTTATGTAGATCTCGTCTAGTTTCTTCTGAAGCTGCTTTAAAGGACCAGCAGTTAACAAGAAATACGTTGTTCCGATAAAGATCACCATAAATTGTAGGAAGTGGGGAAAAGAAAAAAATGAATAATAATGATAATAATAATAATAATAATAATAATAATAATAATAATAATAAGAAGAAGAAGAAGAAGAAGAAGAAGAAGAAGAAGAAGAAGAAGAAGAAGAAGAGTATATAAAACATGGAAAATACTGTAGAAAACAGCATATGAGACGGATATGAATTGGACAGTTCAATTAGTAGTAGCACCAACAGAAGAGCCTGTAATGATGCAGCTGTTATATTGGTAGTAATTGTTCACTAAAAGGCAACTGTCATAGGTATAATGTTGTCTATAGACATAAGGTCTTTAACAACAAAGCTCTATCAGTATATATATTAGTGCTGCAGTCAACTTTAATCGCCAATACATAGCCTCTCTGAGCTTTTTAAAAATCTGTTAGACTCAATAAACACTCTTCACTAGCTAACCACACACATTGATATTGGCGCACCATACCATATTGGTAGTACATAACTCTTGTCATTCGTATATAAATTAATATATATGAAACCTAATTACTAATCTATCGCAATTACTGAACCGATGAATGAAGCGTTAAGCAACTGTGTACACCGGATCTTTACAATATTCCAATATTATCACAAAAGCTAAGCAGAGTGCATTAAAAAAAATTCCATCCACTTCTCCAAAACATGTCTTAAAGTTGTCTTATGCATTTTTACAAATTCCTTTGATTTAATCTACAGTAAACCTATTTATTCCCCATCTTTTATTACATTGAAAATTCTACCAAATCTTTTAATTCTTTATTCGGTTCCATGGTTCAGAGTTTACACATACTGGAAATTAGTATAATTTCACATACTATAACAAATTGTACGTGTCTTATTGTTACAGTAAATCAATTATTGCTTCTGGTAACTATTAACAAACGCTTATAGCTATAGCACCTTCACTGCTCTGATTGTGTATGTTGCATCTTATAAAAGTATAAATCTGAATCCCCTCCTAGTCGCCGATTTATAGCTAAATACTTATACGACCTCTCATTCTTCTTCACTCTCGCCTCTTCCTCTTAGCATAATTATTTCTCTACCACACATATCGCATTGGTAAACCCACTATATATCAAGAAATAGGTATATTTTATCGAATAAATCACACAACACGGCTGAACATTTGGCCTCATTTCCATAATGGCCCTACACCTCTGTTCACGTGCTTCACCTTTCCCTACAAATAAGAATTCTGGCCATTACTTTCTGCACATATTCCTTAACACTTGAAATTCGTACATCTATGCCACCACATGATTTGTGTTGCTTAATATGTTGTGCTAAAATAACTTTTTCGTTTCAGGTATTATCAGAAAAAGGTAATTAAAATTCATCAGAAAGGTAGATCTATCGGACTTTCAAATAGTTCAAATCGTAGGTGCTCGTATTGCAGGTGTTAGCGTAAAGAAAACGTCCGAAATGTTTGGTTTATCACGAAGCAATGTCTCGAAAGTAATAACAGTCTTTGAGAAAGCGGGAAAAATATTCTCGTCGAAACAAAACTCCGGAAGAAAACCAAAACTTTCAGATAGGGACCGTCGGACTCTTATGCGAGTTGTGAAAAAATATCACTTATGTAAAGCTCTCAAAATTACTGCAGGGATTAATGAGTACCTTGAGAATTCAGTTTCCACACGAACTGTCCACCAGGATCTGAACAAAGCCGGATTTCATAGGAGGGTGCAATCAGAAAACCACTAATTTCAAAAAATAAGTGTTGCAAAGCATTTAGAGTGGAGTAAAATCTACAGAATTGTTCCCTAGAGCAGTGAAATAATGTTATTTTCTCGGGTGTGTCATCCGTTACTTTATTTCCGATTACCGGCCGAGTATACGTTTTGAAGGCGCCAAAAGACGCATTTTACCCAGACTGCCTTCTTCCAACTCTTAAACATGGGGGAGGATCGGTAATGATCTGGGGTAGGGAGAACTATATCTCGGAAATCTGCCGGCCCAATGGGTTCCCTTCACGTCAGAATTAATACAGAAGAATATTTAAGCATTTTATCTGATCAAATTCATCCTATGTTTGCGGAACTGTTTCCGGAAGGGAAACGCAATCATCAGGATGATAATACACTAATTCACACAGATAAATTTGTTTCTGAATGGTACGATGAACATTCTAGTGAACGTGAACATCTTATCTGGGCACCACTGTCCCCAGATCTCAATATATTTGAACATTTATGGTGCATTTTAGAAAAACATATAAGTATTCGATATCCTCCACCATCATCATTACAGGAAGAGGAAACTGTTTTAGGTGTATAATGGACGAACATTCCTTCGGAAACAATTCAACCTTTCTACGAGTCAATACATCGTAGAATTCAAGCTATAATTACTATCAAAGCTAGTGCTGCCCTATATTTAAATAAATTTACTTGAAATTTAAGGTGTTTCCATTATTTTGTCCAACCCCGTTATATATATATATAT
>NC_068983.1:129991255-129992400 GCF_001194135.2 Octopus bimaculoides | reverse complement strand
ATATATATATATATATATAAACATGGACACACACACACACACAACATCTGTGTGCACTCGCGTATCTGCTTACACGCTTCAGTATGTGCAAATCAGAAGACTTTCTTCACGTTTTTTAAGCGATAATGTTGTGTACATCAGAGTTGGAATACGAACAAATGCAGTTAGCCTAGAATAACTATTATGAAAATCCTGGTATCATAAATTTCTTATATGGATGAAGGACAAATATAATGAATGGTACTATTAGCCATTGCACATATGCATGAACACACATACACAAGCACATACTCCCTATGTATCTCTCACACAACGCGAACGAATCTAAGGGATTTTTCTTTGTATTTCATTCGCGTTTTCTGCTTTTAAACTTATTGTACTAGAGTGCAATTATTTAAAACATTATACTTGTCAGTGTAGTAGCGAAAACGAAGTCGTTCTACATACATCACCTTAAATCTGTGTAGATATACAGGCACAAACACACTCAGAAACACACACACAGACACACACGCACACACAAATGCGTATCGCACGTCATTTGTCTTATTTATATTTGAATTATTTCTGTTCTCACCCGTTTCTCTGTAATTGTTTCCTCTCTGTCTCTCCATGACAGACCGCCAACAGATGTAGGAATATGTTATTCCTCGTGTATTACTCATCTTATGCTATATGGGAAATGGGAAATATTATATGAAAGGGATGAAGAGTTGTTTACATATAGGAGCCAGTACAAAAACAATTTGCTTTTTCTTTACAGAATGCTAATCTCTCCATGTCGAACAGCTAACAGATCAAAGAAACAACAAAAACAATTTCGGATATTCACTATGGCCTTGGAGCTTTTAAATTCCAAATACATTTTCTGATAGATTCCTTGAAACATATGAAACCAAGGTGTATATGCAAAATTTAAATTTGAGTATTTCCTTTTATAAATAATATAATATCTCGAGCGAATATCTGATATTTAATCGGGGTGTATACATGTACAAATCTGAATGCTGTTTTAGTATCATAATTCTCTCATAAAATCAAGTTATATTTGCAATACATAATATTTTACGATGAGTGTAAGTATGTGTGTATGTGATTCTGCTGTGTATGCGCATGTAAGTGGGTTTGAGTGTTTGTGAATATAT
>NC_068983.1:129988965-129991226 GCF_001194135.2 Octopus bimaculoides | reverse complement strand
TATATATATATATATATATATATATATGCATGTGAGTGCGTGTATGTGTGTGTGTGTATGTATATATATATATATATATATATGTTCACATCCTTTATAGTTCTATATGCCAGTCCACGCGTCTTGAGATTTTATATGTTTTTCTAATGGCATTTCTGCGAACAGATTTGGCTTAACCGGAAATAAATCAGTGGTTACTGAATGTCGTTGTCTAATCACTTTTGATATTTGCATTTCTGTTAATGGTATTACACGCAACCGCACCGACGGGTATACGAACTTGAACAAATAATTATAGTCGTTTTGTTTAGACAGACATCCACCTGTATGAAGAATCACAGTAGAATGCAGCACATATATGCAGAGTTAAATGTTACATTTAAACCGAATTTATGAAATACAAGCTATTGATGCCCTTTTATTTCTGTAGAAAGTATTTTACGATATTTATTTTCTTCAATAAAATAATTTTTGAAGATTAATACACTACAACACATTTTAGCATCTTTGAAATCAAATTAGATATTTATATATCACATTTGGAGAAGTAATTATGAAATAATTTCCATGCGCCAATTATTTTCTCTTTTATTTAGTGGTAATCCAATAATATATAATTAGGATTTTCGCAATTATTTGTAATTTCATTCTTCGCATTCTATTTCATATTTTCATTTCATGCATCAAACGCCTCTTAAGTTTAACCTAAATAGGAATGTGAAAAGCAAAACTCGTGTAAGAAAGAGAAAAAGAGAATCCATAACTCCATATTATTAAACACTAAAATGTAATCAAGGTTTGTTGGAATTAATATCATTATTTGAAATACATTTTATAACCAGGTGCTTTCGTAGTAAGAGAAGAGAATATAGTATGGTGTAAATATAAAACTTTATTCTATTTATATAATGCATTTTTCATTAGGTATTTCTTAATATTTAATTTCTAGTGACTATCTTTTTCAGTAATATCAAAAATGTTGCAAATTTCTCAATTGAAGCAAAATTAACTCAAACCGATTAAACGTATGTGATAATTGTTCTACATATGTAACTTGCATGCATTTGGAAATATTTTTGATAGGGAGACTTTTGTATGTTAATTGTAAAGAATTCTAATGTTTCCACGGCAAGAAGAAAAAGAAGAAGAAGGAGAAAGAGGAGGTGGAGGAGGAGGAAGAAGACGAAGTGGAGGAGAAGAATGGGGAAGTGCCATGATAGTAGTAGGATGTTAAATGGTCAAGTGTCCTGAAAGTGACTTGCTGTGGATGGTAGTAGTGATTGAATTCTCGAGACATCTCTTTTGAATGTATTGTTTATAATATTTGCGTAGGTGTTATTCTAAGCAGCAATAGTAGTAAAGTAAGGAAGGAGGTGGCGGAGTGGAAGAAGACGAAGAAAAAGGAGAAAGAGAAGAGAGAATGCAGGTGATATGATAGTAGTAGCAAGTTAAATGGTCAAGTGAACTAAAAGTGTCTCGTTTTGGATTATAGCAATTTCTTAATGAATTCTTGGGTATCTCTTATAACTGTTTCTTAATGAATTCTTGGATATCTCATGAATGTATCAATTTTAATATTTGCGTTTGTGTTTGTGTTATTCTAAGGCTGTGGTGTATCTGTCGTTTGTTGTATATGCGATCAAAAGGGGTCTGTAGTTTGTAATAAAAAAAGTCTCTTTACTAAATCGTTGGCTACAGGTTGTATCTTTCCTGAATTTGTTGAGGGGGAAAATTCTCAAGCTTGGATTTTTGTTATTGGCGCAAATGTCGATGTATTGGTTGAATGCTATTTTTCTGTTAGATTTGGGTTGTCTCTTGCTTCATATGATGATGTTTGTTTGGAGGATTGAATTCATTCTGTGTGTGGAGGATTAAGTTCATTCTGCCAAGAATTCACTACGACCTCAACCCATAAGAGTAAACAAGGGAGACAGAGACAGGCAGAAACGAAGAACACGCCTTTTGAACTTGAATACTTTGCATATAGGCTTTTAAATTATTTTTCTTTTACTATTTCCCAACTTTAATTATTTACCATACTTACCGTTGAAAAGTCTCAATGACTGTAAACTGTACTGTAATGTTTTTATGTAAAATTATTTTAGCATTTCTACCCTGACCTATTTTCCATATATATCATATATATCGCGTGTTCCTTTTCAACTTTCTAAACACACACAAACGCGCGCACACACAGACTAACACACACACACACATATATATATATATATATATATATATATATATATATATATATATGT
>NC_068983.1:129983075-129986182 GCF_001194135.2 Octopus bimaculoides | reverse complement strand
GAGTAAAACGCACATGAATTCTTTTATTTCCAACATATGTTTCGAATATTACAAATTATACCCTCCATAGGAATAGCTGAGGTTGATAAGGATGTTATCTTCTCTTCAGGGAAATGCATGGGAACCATCTTAACCGTAAGACATTTTAACCGAATATGATAACTGTAGTTAGAGAAGATTGTTACGTAATTTATTTGAAAAAGCCGTTGGAGATTATATACATTTATGTGTTGTGTACATGTTAGTATGTGTATAGGTATATATAGTGGGTAGGAGCGAGCCAAGATGCGTGCAACGTATACAGAGTGATATGTGCCCTGACCAGAGGGAATATATGTAACGTAATGATCCTCATGGGAAATGTAACATAGGTAAACTAGTGTTGGCTAAATAAAACACATCCGTCCAGCAAATGAAACTAAAGACGCGTAAAACTGTCATGTACACCATCAACATATTAAAATTATATTCTGAAATTATGTACATAAGGTTGCCACATCGTAGTTATCTTTCAGAAATTTGTAGATAACCAAAGATACCCCGTGCGGAAGTCATAGAATGGCCATAGAGACCTGGAAACAGCTTGCTAATACACATGCAGTCGGTTGAAAAGACCAAATATCAGATATCAGACGCTCCCAGCTGTCATTGGAGAGAATGTGTTCCGTTTCGGGGCCTGCTTCGAGGATTCTTTACACTGCAGGGGTTCACCCCTCACCCCCATCAGAAGTGAGACTTAGTCTCTACGTACTGTTTCCTTTTACTACTATTCGACCGCAAGTCCGCGTTGGGTTCATCACATTTTGCCTTTTCTTTCGCTGTACATGTTTTGGCGGGCCACCTCAATTATCATCTGGATCTCCACTAAGATGCAGTTCACTTGGTGATGTTGGATATCATTATATATATATATATATATATATATGTGTGTGTGTGTGTGTGTGTGTGTGTGTGTGTGTGTGTGTGTGTGTGTGTGTGTGTGTGTGCGTGTGTGTGTGTGCGTGTGTGTGTGTGTGTGCATGTGTATAGATATATATATGTGTGTGTGTGTGTGTGTGTGTTTGTTCAAACACACACATGCGGGCATACACACACACATACATACAGGGGAAATGTGGGTAGGTAAATGTATGCAGTGTCAGCATACAACTACCAGTGATTCAGACTGTATTCATAATATGAACGAGTCCATGTGGATGAAGCTGTTTCAGAATATTTTGAATTATTAGATGCTGCTTTGCTGTTGAGAAGGATTTTATAAATGTGATTCATGTTGATAGTTTCCATGAGAATAACATTTTATTAGAAAAAAGCTTTAAAATGGTTCATTTTTTTCTATTTCCTTTTGTTACTCTAAATTATGTGTTCCACACTCTTCTGCTATGCAATTGATTCAGTGTTAATATCGATGTAATACAAACTGGAAACTGTTCTAATCAAATATGATTATACTGTTGATAGTGTTCGTGTGTATCATTTTTTAATATCATTTCTTTGTTTTCAAACATTGAGCCTTAGATTTCAATGAACTATAAATTTTCCTCTCTGTTTTTAAACTTCTAATTTATTTCGATTGCAGTTGAAATTGACACTAAATCGCCACAAATGGAAATTTCCAATCTCAAAGGAGAGAACCTCTCTAATTTTCGAAGACCATTACATGCTTGTTGAAAAATTTACAACTTTGGTGTTAGCGGTAGCTGACTATAACTTATTGGTTTCTTTGTTCTTTTCCCATTAATCGTTTTTAGTTGTGCAATTTCTCTTCCGACATTTGACCAATTATTTCTTTAGCCGCTTCTATATTAGGCCTTAGAGTATATTTTAAGGAAGATTATCTATTCAAATCGAGGTTGTAATCAAATAGACGATGAGAAAAAGTACGAGAATGGATTTTGGTTACTAGATGTTAAGCATAGGGAAATGTATCTGCATGACTAAATATATTATCTACGTAGATGTGCTAAATGTTCAGACAAGAAATGCGTACACATTTATTTTTTGTTATATACTATCTCATTCAGGAATTGAAGAATTCCTCCTCTTAAATTCAGGAATTGTTCATCAAAATTCTATGACTGGATATTGTATTCTAACTACAGTAAGAACTGTCCTTCTGCCCATCTACTAAAATAGTATCTTGCAGGTCACAGAAAATTCTATGTCATCAATCGGAGAAAAAATACTTATTATTTATTAGTACGACCACGTGTGTATGCCAGAAGGTATGCAGTCGATTATGCTTTGAGCGAAAACACTGCGTAAGGATATATTTATGCACTTTAAGGCAATGCATTAAACGTCTGGACGAAGATACTTTTTACCTATCTCTGTATTATAGATGAAGGCGTATGCGTCGAGAGATCAAAATGAGGTAAGAGTTGACAAATTAACGAGAAAACAATTGTATTCTTGCCTTAATGGTATATATTATGGGTAAATTAATTCCAACACATTATCATGAATTACATTTTCTCCTCTTCAAGCGTTAATCAGCTTTAAAGTAATACATGTTTTAAAATACGACCCATCAAGTTTGTTTCCTTTCTGGCGACCATTCACTAAACTAAGTGTGTGTGTGTGTGTGTGTGTGTGTGTGTGTGTTTCTGTGTTTGTATGCGTGTGTATGTGTGTGCTTCCTTGTGCACGTGTTCATATATCTATATAATTGTACACGTTTCTAACCAATAATGTGAATTAAGAAAAACTGGTATTATTTCGATGATTTGTTTGGGACCAAGAATCAAAGCTACTGTAAGGTAATGACATGTACATATGGAAAATATCTGCATATAAGCATATACATACATATATGCATGCATACATACACATATATATATATATATATACGTTTATGAATTTGTTTTGCAAGATTCCTGAGGCGAAATCGTGTATCAATACAGATATTGTTGTATTTCGAGATGGACACTGTATAATGATGACAATAACATCAATAAGAACAACTACGATGGCAGGAGCGTGGGTGAACACACGCACAAACATTGAGAGATATAGGACGTATACTAAATTTCGGTTCCTGCGGCAACAGACACACACAGACACACACATACACACAAATACACACACACACCTACACATATGTATAT
>NC_068983.1:129976577-129982760 GCF_001194135.2 Octopus bimaculoides | reverse complement strand
ATTTCAAATTTAGTGCATTTATAAAAAATAAATATTCATTTCCATTGTCTTTGATATGATTGAACATTTCTGCTATACGATTAATTCAGGAATGAATAATTGCAATTCTCTGGATGATAATCATTATGCACGGCGAAATAAGTTTATGGCGTTTCTTATATCGTTTGCCCTAATTAGGGAACTCCACCCCCCCATCTGCTTTTGTTTTTAAAGGAAATTTACTACAAGTAAGTTTTAGATTTCGTAGATTACTATTGTTTGGGAATACGTTGTGTCAACTATTTGGGGAAGATGGGAAGGAATTATGTATAATTTAAAAAAAAAAAAAATGGTAGATTTTCATAAAATTTTCTAGAGATACTGTCAGTTTTTAGAGGTTAGAATGATATCGGAAAGTAATGTGAGTGAAAACATGTTGGAGTGGGTGCGAACTATTCAAGCATCTCGATTTTGTATCTCGCACATTCCAATGATAGCGATTTCAATTACTTAGCAATATTAAAATAAATAATAAAAGGAAATCACCCGATTGCTATAGTAGTGTTGTTATATTTTGTATTAATATTAGCATGACAGCATGTAGTTTTATATAAGAATTAGACAATGTACAAGTTTCAACGATTAAGCTGTACGGAGAATATATTTTATGCTGCTTTATTTCCTATAAAACGGCTGTAAGCTAAAGGGCTTTCTATATTCAGAGGGTAGGATATAATTACCTCTGATATGGCTTAGATTTCTAACAGGTCGAAGAAACGCCCAGTATCTTCTCACCTGTCATGCTGACTACAACTGTGATATTGTTCAATTAACCAATGTAATATTGGCGTGTAAGGCATTGTTTAAATTAACAATTTAATTAGCGATTCATTTGTGTCTCTGATTGCTTAATCGCTCGAGTTATATTGTAATTTTATTACAACAAGCTATTTAAATAAAGAATGCTCTCTAATTTATTGATTAATTAATTAGTTAATTATTAAAACAAGAAGCACTTATCTAAAAATATGCACCTCGGAAAATGCAATCCGAAGATATAATCTGGCATATATTTAAAAGTATAAGAAAAACAAATTTCGAATACCTTTACAGAAAATGCGTATAATAATGCTAATCATATACATCCTTAAAGATACATTCATGCCGACATTCGCAGAAACAGACGGGCACACACACAAAATACACTCACACACACCCACGCACACAGAAATACATACCCACATACACGCATGCGCACACAAACGTACATGAACACGCATATAATAACCTGCTATTTCGTTTATAATTCCTGTAAGATTTATTTACAAACGCACTCTAAGCAAATACTCAATATATAAATGCCTTGTGGCATATAGTCATATATGATCAGGGATGAGAAAGGACAATTGTCTGATGGTGAGGCGAATTGATGTGCAAACAGACTATTCAAAGATTAATTCTGAATCGAGTATGACTGAAAATAATTTCTCATGTGGAACATTGAATTTAGATTTAAATTCTTGGAATAATCACCATTCACATTCAAAGTCACTAACTACTGTTAGTAGTTGATATTTCGTTTTCTTTTCGCGATTGCGTGTGTTCGCGACAAACTTTTGAATAAATGACGAATAAATTGTCTTAGCAAAATATCTGAAAAATACTAAACTTATTCATCAATGACTGACTACAATATGTTGCAGTCTTAACGAAATAAAACGGAAATAACAGAAACGTGTCACGCAAGTTGCATTTGTCCCTTTTTGTTATATAAGTTTGTCTCTGTAAACATACACCTTTGCAGGAGTTTACAAATGTGCCATAATGTACGTGACCATCAATCTTATTGTAGTTAGTGATGTGGGATCCCTTTTTGTCTGTATATCAATCTATCTATATCTGTTTTCTCTCTCTCTCTCTCTCTGTATACAAACACACTCAGACAGACACACGCACACGCATGCACACGCACACACACACAAACACACACACACACATATATATATATATACATATATGTGTATAAAGGGTTGTGAGTGTATGTACCTAACGGAGACGGGAATCATGCAGTATCATTTTATTCATTTAGTTTTACACGTTTACACATTTATTGTTTTCAATTAATTCTCCATTTGAAGAAATGCATCAGACCAGATGCATTTTGTAGTGTTCCAAGCAGTCGTAGTACACTTACGAAATGATAACTTTGACGCCTGTGTGGTTTTTACTGCAACTCCTCCACAGCTGATAATACCTTCTTCTTTCGGTAGAACGAAAACAACGTTGCAGGGAATACGATCCAGTGAATAGGGAGGCTGGGTAAACGGAACATACAATGTTTGCTCAAAAACTGTCTCACATTGAAGGTGAGTGCGAAGGTGCATTGCAATGTTTAAAACACCGCTCTCCACGTTGCCACTAATCGTGGCGTTTTCGTGTCGCCATGGCTCGCAAACTCTCCAGAAATTTCAAGTAAAATGTCTGGTGAACAGTTTAAATC
Organism: Octopus bimaculoides; assembly: GCF_001194135.2. NCBI lineage: Eukaryota > Metazoa > Mollusca > Cephalopoda > Octopoda > Octopodidae > Octopus > Octopus bimaculoides. The sequence goes on along the minus strand of NC_068983.1, from coordinate 129,980,281 downwards.
GGAGCAACAAATTCTGTGTGCACAGAAATCAGCATCGTCTTGACATTCAACTTCACTTAACGCAGTTTTGGGGGAGTGGTGACTGTGAATGTTTCCATTGACTTGATTGCTGCTTCATTTCCAGATCGTAGCCGTGACACGAACATTCTTCACTAGTGGTGTGCTTCGAGAAAAGATCTGGTTCAATTTCACACGGTTCATTCAGTTCATGACATATACAGTCATCACTACTTCTGATCATTCAGGAGCAATTGAGACATAAATTTTGATCAAAATTCGTTGAGAAGAGCTCAACGGCACCCCAGTTATATCAACAATTCGCCAGTTGTTCGGCGACGATCATAAAAGATGAGATTAGGAAGTAAATTTCGAGATACCTTTATTCCATCGTGAGTTTGACGATAGCTGCAAACGAGGTTAGTTTTCAAGACATGTGACCCTTCCCAAAATACCGAAATCAGTCGTAAAATTATGTTTTGCTTATGGCAGCGACCTTGTAAGCTGTACACAGTATGGAAATTGTTTCCGCCGCCGTTTTCTCTAGTAGAAAACTGAATTACCCGGTAGCACGATGTTCCTTCTTTTCAGCCATCGCAAAAAATCGATGGACAGCAGAGAAGCATTGTAAAGCAAAGAAGAACCACGAATGTTATATATTGCATCTTCAAATTGCAGTTTAATAATATCGTGATTTTTTTTTTCCTCGCAAAAATGATCGATAGAGCTTTCATTTCGATTTCACTAGATTTTTTTTTTCTGCTGATATTAGAGAACGATATTTCTGCTCATATCAGAGGATGAACTACTACCTTTATGTGACCATCTTTATATTTATGTAAACTTAACGGTCCTATTCCATACACAGAAGCGTCTGAAGCTACAACAATCATTGCTGCAGGATCGGATCGAAGTGAGCTAACGACAAATCAGATATTAATATATATAAATATATATATATATATATATATAACTTTGATGAAATCTTCATAATCTTCCTTTACTAAACTCAAAAGATCCCAGCGAGTATTGAACAGGAAACTTTTGTCTCAAAATTTCCGATAAATATTTAATTGTTACATAGAAACAAATTTCACATTTTTTTTTTTCAAAATATACTTACAGTATTTTTCGTATTCAGCAGGGTAAAATTTTCTTAAATATTGTCCGTCAAAATTTTGCATTCCTCTTTGAAGATTTCTTCATATCTTAGGATATATGCAGAAAAAGTAAATACCTTCTTCTAGCTTATAGCTAAATTCTGCAACCGAGTTTGCAACGCTGTCTAGCAAGAAGGGGTATGATGTATTTTGGGGCTTCAGTACTACTTCCAGCTAGGGTTGGTATTGTTGTTCTTGCTGGTGTTGTTGTTTCATTTGCTGCTGTAACTGTTGATGATGTTGAAACTGCACCACGGAGGCTAATATGTTTTCTATATTAACTAAATTTTCTTTGATTCTGCATCAAAAGAAAATGTTAACGTCTGACGCAAGCTGCGAATAAACTCCTCGCCACCTTTATAATCGGATATCTACGTCATCAATTTTATTAGAGAATATCCTCGTGCTACTTTTGTACCAATCTCTATGTTGGATATATGGATTTCACGAATCGGGAATAGACAAAACTGTCGTTACTCGACGTATTTCAAAGTACTCCACTAAACATGATACTCTAATAAATATAAACTCTCAAGGATCTATACGACTTTGCTCGTCCTAACTAATGCGCTACTCTTTATAAGAGATCGATTAGTCCCTTCTTCCAATCCCACAGGGTTGATAATTCCTCTCGCCACAGCACTGGTTTTCAAATATATGCTGATCTTACAATGTTTTTCAGTAACTTTTTAATTTCTACTTATTCAGTTAAAAATGACCTCTTTCCCAATGTATATTTTTAAGAAATCCACGCATGCAATTCTTACGTAGATAAAACGTAATCATATCGGCGCAATCATGCACTAATACGGATATAAACAAGAAACACACATTCACACACATAAAGAACGTTTATGCATCTACAAACCGTCATAAAAATATGCCTATAGACATGGTCACACATAGGTACATGTATGCATATCTGCGCCTAATATTTTTATCAGTGATAACTAAAAATAAATGAGATTGAAGGTATTAGGGAAAATTGGGAAACGATGCTTAAAAGGGAAATTTCCGCAAAAATTCCAATATACAATAAATTCAATTCATTGACAGTAATGTAATTTGAAATGTACGAGGAATATCATATCAGTCATATATGATAGAAACAATTTGATACGAGACATTTTTTTTAAAAGATTGAGACAAAACAGAAGAGATTTTTTCAAAGTTTCTGAGGACATGAAAGAGGATTCTTCGTGCTGGTGTTGCTGGTAGGAGCTTTATCTTTTTTAAGCTGATATTATCTAGTATATGGTATATATATATATATATATATATATATATATATATATATATATATATATGGGAGAATATACAAAAAATAACAACAGACGAGGACAGGTGGTGTAAATAACAAAATTATATATTAGTATGACGCTCGGGAATACGGAAAGTCTTTGACGTTTCGAGCTACGCTCTTCAACAGAAAGAATACGGAGACAAGGAGAAAAACACGGAGATATATATATATATATATATATATGTATATAAGCTACAGGATCAAGTACTTAATGGCTGTAAGTTTATTGACGTAACTTGGTTTGTCCGCCTGTTGTTTAAGAGTTTGATTTACACAAGCCAGTGTTCTAGTTGAATTCCTGATGATGTCATTTACTTATCGACTGATTTGATCATATGGTTTTGATCAGTACTGATGCAGTGTTCAGGTTGGTTGATTCTTCTGCAAACGTTAGTAACTTGGTAACATGTTTTCTTTTGAGACGTTCGTCCAGAGTTCCGGTTGGTTGATTTCTGTATGGAGACGCACGACTCTGTCAACTTAATGTTCATTGTCTTTTTTCCTGATTTCAAACTGCTGTACATTAAGTCCTAGGCTTAAACAACTGTATTTTATGTAGTATGAGCATATATGATCGAAACCGGACAAAATACACACACATGGACATGCCTATGGCTGTGTGAAGATATACATAATCATATTTCTACGTATATTTTAAATATACACATAGGAATATACAGGCATGCATATACATATGTATGGAAACACACGTACACACACGGTTATATAAACGAATGCAACCTACATAATTTATAGAGAGAAACCGAGAATTAAAGAAGCATAGGGTTGAGGAAGGGAGACTCACAGAGAAAGAGAACAGTATGCAAAACATTGATTGGGTTATATTAAACAATCATTGATTAGCTGCATACAATTTCAAAAATGTCTTTACAAATCCATTATTTGGTTTTGGCTCATTTTTCAAACTAGAAATACATCCTTTGAATACATTTTAAATACTTCCTTCTACACGTAACCCTTCAGTAAACACATAGTAATGGGAAAACAATGCATATTGTGAGTTGAATTATGCTTCCGCTACTTTGAATATGAAACGCATGTGCTTTTGAACTAACCAAGGCATAACATGTTATATTTTAACTTCACTCTGACGGATGTGTATATGTGCATGTATGTATGTTTGTATTTCTGTCTATCTATCTATCTATCTATCTATCTATCTATCTATCTATCTATCTATCTACGCATATATTTATAGGTTATATATATATATATATATATAT
>NC_068983.1:129972311-129975457 GCF_001194135.2 Octopus bimaculoides | reverse complement strand
TATATATATAGGTATATAAACACGCTCGCACACAAAAACATGTATACACACAGAGTAAATTTATGCATAAATATTCCATCATAGACAAAGTGTTTAGGTAAATAGTGTAAGTCACACATGATGCAAAGGAAAAAGTATAACATTTTAAAAATAAGAATAAATCTCATGACAGAATACTTATCACGTCATTATTGTTGCATTTTTCGGCAACAGCATATGAAATGAATGAACGTACTGCAGTTGAAGGTATTGTTTCCTATTTGTTACCGCCTCATTGCTTTGTGAATTGAGTAATGCGAGCAACTGAATTACATATACAATTATGTAGGGAGCATTCTCGAGGCGCAGTCTTTCTACCCTTTAGAAAATGTGGGACTTCAATACTGTTGTGTCGACACACCCAAGCGAAGAAGTATGATCGCCCAAGACATATAACTAGAGGTAGTCTAGCCGTGGTAGATAGTTGAGGAGTGACCGTTGAATATCAGTCGTGTAGCAGTTGAGTAGAGATCATCCGAAGGTGCTAGATAGCAGTATCTTGAGACATAACAAATACATTGAACTGAAATCAGATGTAAAACTCGTCTTGCACGTTAGTTTGCCTTCCATCGGTGCATTGCAAAGTTCTGTACCATATCTGAGTGGCACTAATAACTCTTCCATTTCGACGCTTTTGTCCCTCACTTTCCTTAGTCAGATGTCTTTGGGCAGATGTCACGTAGCAATATAAAGTTGAAAGCTTCAATATTTATAATAATAATAACAGCATCAACAGTAAAAACAACAGCTGCAGCACAACAACGACAACAGTAAAAACAACTAAAACAACAACTGCAACAATAATAATAATAATCATAATAATAATAATAATAATATCATTATCATTATTATTATTATTGTTCAGTAGTTTTATTTTTATAACGTGCTTTCACTTCACTACCGAGCGCAGCTCTGTGCGCCTTGGGTATGTGCTGTGGTTTGCTGTGGTGCTCTTATGTTTACTGTATTGAAAGTGTTTTGCGTAGAATGTGTGCAGTACCCAGTAGTGCAATTTTCTGTATGTTATATATATTTGTAAGTCCTGGTGTTTTTGTTATTATTATTATTATTATTATTATTATTATTATTATTATTATTATTATTATTATTATTATTATTATTATCATTATTGTTATTATTATTATTGTTATTATTATTATTGTTATTATTATTATTATTATTATTATTATTATTATTATTATTATTATTATTATTATTATTATTATTATTATTATTATTATTAACAGCAATAATGTACCATGCAGTGGCTCATATGTTTGATATTAATTGATTGGAAGTGTGATCATATACATGGACAACAGAAATATACGTCTCAAAAGCACTGATCCGCTCGTTAGTTGCTTTACCTGAATCAGTTGAGCTGGTCTGGTGTTATGTGCAATTCCAATCACGTGCAGGAGGATTGGTGGGGCTTCATGGCCTTGTGTTGAAAATAATTATTTGGAGTTTCAATTATTTCACATTAGAAAGTTCCGTTTATCAACCTGCAAGAATAATTAATGAGGGACATTTTGAGCGGGATGGCAATTTGCACTCATCTTCAAGGTCATATGCTGCTTATCTTGATATGAAGCCACCATGTCACATTTTTTTACGTTGTGTATCCTTATTGGAAGTGTTTTTATGATGTCTATTGGTATTCCTATATCATCATCATCACCATCATCATCATCATCATCATCATCATCATCATCGTCACTCTCGTTGCTGTTGATCTTGTTATTATTGATATAAAACTGGCTGAATTAATAAAGCATCTGAAATAAGGGATCGCGTTATTTGTCCCTGTTCTTTGTTGTCTGAGTTGAATCGAGGCTTATTGTAACACTTGTGTCTCATCCTTTCATCCTTCTCACCATCAACAATTTTAATTATAATCACTGCAGTTGAGTTAAGTGACAAATTAGCATGGATTAAATTATTTCACTTGGAACAATATTAGAAAAATTATCGCGATGAGCAGATCTCCGAACTCATTCTAGCGTCATTATATTGCAACGCGATACTACTTCCGGAACAATATGTGGTGATCAGATTTATATAATTTGCTATCGTTACCCTTTAAAATATCTATATTTTTATCACAATTTGTGAGACATTGAATATTTCTTTCCCAAAAAAACGGACACATTTTATATATATAACTATAAAATATAACGTGAACAATTGCAAATATTTTACTCTTTTACTCTTTTACTTGTTTCAGTCATTTGACTGCGGCCATGCTGGAGTATCGGCTTTAGTCGTGAAAATCGACCTCAGGACTTATTCTTTGGAAGCCTGGTACTTATTCTATCGGGGACGTAGACACAACAGCATCGGTTATCAAGCGATGGTGGGAGGACAAACACAGACACACAGACACACATATATATATATATATATATATATATATATACACACACACACATATATACGACGGGCTTCTTTCAGTTTCCGTCTACCAAATCCACTCACACGGATTTGGTCGGCCCGAGACTATAGTAGAAGACACTTGCCCAAGGTGGACTGAACCCAGAACCATGTGGATGGTATCAAGCTACTTACCACATAGCCACTCCTGCGCCTATAATTATATAGAAATATATAAGAATATTATAATGAGAAGTAGGAGACGAACAGTTACATGCACTCCGTGTTCGATAAGGCACGGAATTATTCATGGGCAATATATAGGCATGATACACTTGTAACACGTGAACTTCACACTAACAATCTGACAACCCTCACACACACGCACTTGCGCACGCGTACACACATTTGTGTTATGTATGTAGAGGAGTGGGCGTGTGGTATGTAGCTTGCTTACCAACCACATAGTTCCGCGTTCTGTCCCAATGCTTTGCACCTGGGGTAGGAGTCTACAACTATAGCCTCAAGTCGTGTATAATATGTCTTTTATCTCAATACGAAAAGTAAATCCTTATATTCACACGCTGATATGTGACTTACATTGGACCCCTTATTCGCATAACCACCGAACCTGGAGCTCAACTGTGGTCTACCAATAGCACTTACTCAGCATTACCTGAAACCTCTGGGTCTAATAGACACCACTATCGCTCATAACGTATATATATATATAT
>NC_068983.1:129969909-129971055 GCF_001194135.2 Octopus bimaculoides | reverse complement strand
TGTGTGTGTGTGTGTGTGTGTGTGTGTGTGTATGGTTGTGTGTGTGTGTTTTGCGTGAACATGTGTATATCTGCGCAGTGTTCGTCTTTGGTTTTGGGAAATGCACAGGATAAGAGGTTTGTCAATTTGAGGACAGTGCATACACCGAGAGTGATAAGTATCAATAATCCAGTCGAAATTATGGTGTTTGGCGTTATCACTAGTGATGGCGAGCTTTTAACTCCATTTATCTTTCCACATGGCATAAGACTCTAAACAGAGGCCTGCATCAAGTGCTTGATGGAGGAAGTGCTACCCTGGGTCAAGAGGGTGGTTTCTGGAAGAACCTATATCTGACAACAGGACTCTGCACGAAACCACACAAGCAGGAGAACACAGTCATGACTGTCAGACAATTTTTGCGACCACATCTCCGCTAACATCTGGCCACATGACTCCCCAGTTGCACGGGTGACCAGCAAGACACTTCGTAATACCAAAGATGAATTAAAAGCAACGATTATGGCAGCGTGCACCAACCCAAACACGGAGACCGTCCAGAAGAGTTGCAAGAGATTCTGAAGTCGTCTGGAGTCCGTGGTTGAAGCCAATGGCGATTTCTTTGAATAAATTTACCCTATGGCAATTTTTATGCACTATTTTATGCACTATTTTTATGCACTAGTTTTATACACTATTGTTAAATATATCCATTAAAATAAGATGTCAGTCTTAATTTTTATTTCTACACAATTTAGACGCCAATATACTCATCCTATCCAATATATATGTAATAAATATTAATCTTCCTCTAATAAGAGTAGAAAAATAGAAGGGATGTAATCCAAAATGCACAGATAATATATCACAATTACTGTGAATTTAATTGTATTTTAAAATATCTTAATACACTTAGCCGGTTACACATTAGATTTTCAAATGTGTAAGTTGATATGTTCATTGTGGCGCTTGTTACAAAAGAAGTTTGTTTTGAATGTAAGAATATCTATGTATCTGCCTGTATGTCTTTTTGTCTGTCTGTCCAACCGTCCGTCTCTCTCTCTCTCTCTGTATTTATATGAATAAATCTATCTATCTATCTATCTATCTATCTATCTATCTATCTATCTATCTATCTATCTATCTATCTATATATATATATATATA
>NC_068983.1:129944965-129969776 GCF_001194135.2 Octopus bimaculoides | reverse complement strand
ATTTATTTATTTATTTATTTCGGCATTGGTGTAAGATTATGCGTGTACATGTCTGTGTCTATGTGTGTGTGTGAAAATTTACTTGCATTATTGCTGTTTGATTTAACTCCGAATTAATTTAACATGCTATTCAATTACTACAATTATGGGAACGTACGTTTTGTCTCACTAATTTTTTGCGGGCGGAAACACTTAGTTTTCGCTTTTACCTCAAGAAATCTCTTTAATTTTTTTGTCAATTCTTGTTGACCATTCGACTGAATTTGAAACTATTAACTTTCAAAACATCAATGGTTATCCAGGAACATTTCCAACGAAAATCGGATTGGAAATTATCAACAAGAGAAGACTGCATTATGGAACGGATGCAGTGGAAGAAAGTCGGTGAAGGATTATGGAGATACAAAAAAATCAAAATAAGGAATAATGCAAAAGAAAATTAATAAAGAAAAGAACGAAGTCTCATGGAAGTTCAGAAAGAATAAATGTAAAATGAAAACTAAAAATAGAAGCGAGAGAAAGGCGAATCAAAGGATCGAAGAAAGAAGCAATATCACAGACAAGAAAAAGAAACAAAAAAGATGAAATTTAGAAAAAAAAAAAAATAGCAGAGAGTGAAAATAAATTCCGTCGGTTTAATGAAATGTATATGCTTTAATGATTAATGAAGTTGAAATGGAAGCAGAAACGGGTGGTTGTGATTGAGAGGGATAGGGGAAGAGAAAAAGCGAGTTTAGGATTGGCTGAAATAAAAGCAAAGAAAATCTTGAAAAGAAAAGCTAATGGGAATGTCGGTGATTCAAAACGCATTTTATATGAGGCAACATTTTGGCAGGAAATGCTTCATTCCGGTATCTTAGAAATACCAAACAAAATTTGACTTCCCATAAATCTTTCATTGCTCAAATGTCAAATAACTCCACTGTCTTTTATTTTGTTATTGTATTTCATTTTATATCAGTAATTTATGTTTATATATTACTAAATATTGTATTCGTTCTTTTTATTAGTGTTGTTGGTGAATTCGAAATTTGCTACTTTGCTTTTCTCAGGTGTTTTCTGTTCAGTTGTTTCGAAGATTTGGTAGTCAATATTTCATGCGAATATGTATGTTTAATCGTCCAATGATATAGAAGATGGAAATATTCTAAAAATGTGTAAAATACCTTTTAGTTTTAGTGTCTTTATGTAAATTTTTCTAAATGCTATCTATGAAATTTCATTCTAGTATGATTTTCGATATTCATTCTCGCTTGCAATGCAACAACTGTCTTATACCATTTACCGATACATAGCAATTCATATACATTATTATAAGGAGAAATCACAACATTTTCTTCATCGTAAAGTGCGCATGTGCTTTTGTGTGTGTGTGAGTGTGTGAGTGTGTGTGTGTGTGTGTGTATATGCGAGAGAGAGAGAGAGAGAGAGAGAGAGAAAGAGAGAGAGAAAGGGAGTATGTGTGTATATGTCCCATTTCTGGTGGAATTTTGTTATACTTGCCCATTTGTATGTAGTACAAATATGTGAGTATCATATTGAAAGCGTCTACATGAAGAGGGAACATTATCCGCAAAATCGGGCACCTGACTAAAATTCTTGCAACAGATTTAAGTATCTTACCGCCTTTCAAGTGCCAAAGTTTTCTCAAATCTGAACACGGCTGAATATGACTGCCGCTGGGAAACATCTAGCGGAACGTCTCTGATGTCTCCCTTCGTACAACTCGCACAAGGCGAAATATTTTCGGCTATAACAACATTTCATGTAAAAATACCACGGATTATAGAGAAGTGAAATATTACGAGAGAAGAATTGGTAAATATCGTAAATAATTACGGGAATTTTATTCCTCTACAAGAAAACAAAACCTGTTGAACTGAAGCAATATCGGCACAAACCACGAAAAATCTAAAACATATACAGCAAGATATGCTATTCAACACATTATTTAAATATTGCAACGAAGAGGAAAGGTACTAGGACTGCGTAAGATTCCAAAATGTATATACGTATGAGCTTCTCTTTGTGCCATGAAACCTAGTACGATTTCTTTCATGGAGGGTGGTCTCTTAATAAACCGGCGCTACATCGCCTAGCTTGCCTGGTGCTGACTGTGATGCAGGCACTCCGCAGGAATAAAGACTAAATTTGTCACAAGAGGTCTGAGTTCATTGTGAGCCAACGACCATCTACACGAATGTTGCTTTGAAAAATAGTTTGCAAGTTACCTGATAATCAGTACTACGGGTTCAAGACCGAAGCTACGAAAACTCTAAAAAACAAGTCATATGCTCTCGGGATAGCATCGAGGTCTACAAGTGGATTGACGTAGACCGAGAAGAGAGCATGATCGGTCACGAGTATGTGAGAGAAAGCTAGAGTGTGTTTGCGCGTACATGTGTATGTGTTTTTGTTTCATGAATAGAGGTATATATATGTATGTTCAAACGAGAAAGGAGAATAGTATTACAGCACGAGTTACACACACACACACACACGCACACACACAAACACACACATACACAAACACACACACACACACACACACACACACACATATATATATATATATCACCCTTTTATCGACTCACAAGTCTTTGTTCGGCAGAAAAGACTCTCTCAAGTTGACAGGCAGTGGGATACAACCTAGAATATTATTGTTGGCAAGCACACTTCTTAGTGCAGAGCCATGACTGCGTCTACGCATCCATACACACATACATACATGCATACATACATACATACACACACACATACATGCATACATACATACATACATACACACACACACACACACACACACACACACACACACACACACACACACACACACACACATATATATATATATATATATACACATACATTCTGCACACAACGAATTCGATATTCAAACTCTGCACCACATGAAGATATTTGTGAGTAGAAAGTAATGAAAATAATGTTATATGGCACGAGAAAAAATTCAACTTTCGGATCACCAATGCTAGTCTCTATCTCTCCTATCACTCTATTTTTTACGATTTTCTCTCTCTTTATACCTTTACCACACGTTATCACACTTTACCACAATTTGTGTCACTCTATCTGTGTACATCTATAGCTATCACACTTGTTACTTTCCCCTCTTTATATATCATATAATTGCTTTCATGTTGTATACAACATCGTCGTAATGTTCTTGTATCCATGTCGTGATTGGCCACTATGCCACAGAAAATACTAACTTCAAAACGCCCCTGTATGATTGGATAAAAATTATCATGCTCTAAACCACTGTAACATTCCTGTCGATTTTTAATTTAATAAAATTATTCCGAAACCGAATTCGGAGTGCAAATCTTATCAATATGCCTAGTTTGAAAATGTTCACTCAGTTTTAAATCCAAGACACTCGAAAATTTCAAAAGACCCTAGAAAAACATGAGCAGCGTACTCAGGAAAAACACAAAAATAGAGAGACGAGACCTGTTGATATGCAAACATGTCCCTCGGTCGGACGGTTTCTGGAGGCAACCAAGTATAGGGTACATCGATTATAGGATAATCATAAAATAACCTGAAAGACTCAGTTGGAGATTTCCCATTTCATTTCAAACGACTTCGATTTACATTGAAATTTAGATTTCCCATGACCATCAACAAATTGCAAAGGCAAACATTTTCTGTTTCCACTTTAAACATTGTGGATCACTTTTCACCTATGTTCAACTTTACGATGGAGTAGGAAGTAAGGAAATTCTTTACATGTATGCCGAAATGGAGGGACAAAAATCTTGGTTACATGAAGATTTTATAAATATCACCAAATATTGCAGAAATTCGTCCTGATCAACAGTCTTAGCCGTTGTTGGTAATACAGTTTGATATGGAATAAGAAATACAATTAAATAACTTTATTCTATTGCGAAAATTGACCGGGAAGGACAGGCGAGTTTGTTAGTATATATATATATATATATATATATGGGTGAATAGATAGATATTGATATATATATAAACGTACCCTCACACACAAAGACATATACACCTGTGTTTGTGTGTGAGTGTGTGTGTATGTTTGTATGTGTGCGTGCGTATGAGTGCTCGCACACGTGCGCACATAATACTGGGTAGTTACATTACTAATATGCAGTCGTACTCAGTTCTCACCTAAGCTGACATCTAGTGTTTCGCGGTGTGGGCGAAATCAGAAACGGTAAAGCAATGAAAGCAACTAAATTATCTCTATGTGAAAGGCTAGGTGAAATGAAGTATAGTTAACATTTTATTTGAATATTGTATTCATAAAATGCATATTAGCTGTTCAGTTTTCAGAGGCAATGAATAATATATATTACCCTCATAACAGTTGATGTAGCAAGAATAGCATACATGTTAAAACGACACATAAGTAAGATACACTGAAATGACATATAAGTGCAGCAACGAATGTTGTCTATAGAAAAATGATATAATATTCAATAGTCTAATCTCAGAAAAAACGGAAGTGCATGGAAGTGCATGGAAGTGCATGGTGAGTCTTATGGATCAATATACTATTTCGTATATTTGCAATAAATAAGGCATCCACTCTATTTATAGGCTTCTGCAAATGTTATCAATTGATTTGCGACACATGAAAACTGTTGAACTTGAGTTATGTTAGTTGCAAATTTGCAAAGACATAGTTTCGACATTTAATCAGTTTAGGACGATCGTGACTTTGAATGTCTTTGAAAAACAATGTACTCTATAATGTGATTTGCAAATAAATATTTTATAAGATCATTCTGGAATTATTAAGAAACATTTATGTAATACGATAACATACGAATGTAAAACGGCTTTTAATTGGAAACGTTATTTTTTCATGCTTCTGGCGTAATGATTTTTTGCATAGATTTTTATTAATTAAAATCGCATTTTAAAATACGAGATCTATTTAGCATGTAATTATCTTGAGACATTTCGTATTCTTCCATATTTTAATTACATCTGTATCTGCTGCTTAATTCATATGTTCATTAATATGTGTAACCCTTTGAAAAATATGATACATGGTTCTTTTAAACATATTCTTGATTTCGTATTCTTAATTTAGCATTTTAAATTAAACCTTCTTAATTGGATTCCTTAATTGTGAGTGATTTTGGAATTTTACCACTACGACATTCTCGAATGAAGAATTCTAATTTATAAAAAGAAATTTCAACTTTAGTATTGCATTTTCATTTTCCTGACGAGTTGCAAAGTGTTGGTATCACAGCTATCTTATGATTTGCTTCTTATATGCATTTTTGTGCAATGAAAAGAAAGGATTTCTACCATGGTATGAAATAGTATTCACATAGGGATTTTTATACTCCGTTGTTGTTTTGTGTATGTTCTTGTGTGGGAATCGTTGGCTAGGGTCAGCTTATGCTTGCTATCAAATTCTAAGAGTCGCAATCCACGGTGGTTAATTTCTCTGATTCCAGCTTATTGGTTACATACATCCAGGCCTACATTTAGCTGCATGTCCTGTCCTCTTCGAGAAGGACAGGACATGCATCCAGTTGTCAGAATAACAAGCAAGTTGACTTCATTCGTGCAACTCAAAATTCAAGTGCAGCATCAACGTAGCTAAGCCTAGGACTTGTCCTGGTGCAGATATCGACTGATCATCATTTGAACAAGATGTGAACGAGGCTCAAACTGAAAACGAACTACAAGAAAATAGCAAGAACTGGTGTAGATGTAGACAAACAGAATGATCCTAGAATTGCAAAGCGGTTTGAGGTGAAAGTTAGTGGCAGGTTCGACGCCATTACCTTTCTGGAAGATGATATCAAGTTATCTGACTAATAATATCAAGGATACACTTCAGGAAATATATCTAGTAGTGCTACGGGTAAGAAAGAAATAGGAACTATTGAAAACTAACGATATCTTGAATCTATATGATTTAATATTGGCGCCGAAAAAGACCAGGCAAATATGTGAGAGGGCAAGTCAAAAATATAATAACGTACACAGGAAATAGCATTGAGGACAAGATAAGCCATCTTTTCGCAGATGAGAATGATGTCCCCAAAAGATGATATGAGTACACAAAGACCTTTCTAATCCCAAACTCAAACATGACAGCAATATCCCAAACAATTCCAACAACAATAACTATAACAGATAATTTGCATGTACTCCAATTCTCGTGAATTAAGTCGAGAGTCTCACGCTCAGAGATAGAAAATCCTAGCAGAGGATAGCTACCTATCAGAGGATATGGAAAATGAAGCAGTGGAAAAAGGATTGGAAGCCAATCATTCATAATAAACACCCCAAAGAAAGACAACGTAACTGTCCGTCAGAATTATGGAATTTATAATTATATAATTAGTCATCTTATTTAGCTACCCCACAAAAAAGTATTGCTATGAGTTCCGCTACAACAATCTTAAGTGGAAGGCAGAAGGAATTTCTGCAGATTGGATTTAGGTCCAAAAGCTGTAATGTCGAGCAGTTATTTGACATTAGATTGCTCACCAAGAAACATCAGCAACATAAGACTGACTGCAATAACATTGATTTCAAAGAGGTATTTAACCTTGTTCGGCATGATGTGTTTTGCAACAACCCCATCGAATTAATCCAAACACTGTATGAACATTCAAGCAGTGCATCTCTCTTGATAACAACATCAGGGAAATTTTCCAGACAATAGTGGTTGTTCGAAAAAGATCCTCTCACCCGTACTTTTCAACAACTTCCTGCAGAACATCAAGCAGGAGACACTTGAGGAACTCCACCCCTCTATTGTTATTGAAAGACATACCGCTTCCAGCCTGCGCTTTGCTGACAATATTAACCTCTTTTGAAACCGTGAATTAGTGAAGACAATAAAGTGTACCAGCAGCGTTCTTCAGGAGACAGTTAACGAAGGGCAAAAGGGAGGCATACAGAGAAAGGCTATGTTTGACAAAATGAAGGACTGGACAGATCACAGCATAGCAAACCTTCTACGCATGATAGAGAACAGAGATAGGTGACAACGGCGGACTATGAAAGCATCTACTGTGGCACCCTAACGACTGTCTGCATCAGTTAAGGGAGCTTGGAGATTATCCATTAATACGTGTTAAACAACTATTCACTCTGAACGACTGTGTGTCTTCACGTTTTACTATGTTACAAATGATTTTCCAAATATAAAAAAGGCGATAGAAAACTGACAAGAACAGGATAATAAAATCAAGTAAACTACTCTGGGGAAAGTTTATCAGTCAAGTTCAATAAGAAGATCAATCAATAAAAATGCATTAATAGATCGATATATATATCATAATGTATCTAGCAATAATTTCAAGAAATAGCAGAATAAACGTTAAGTTTACAAATATTACTGAGTCATGATATAATTCATTGCATTTACTCGTATATAAATCGCACCGTTTTATGCTTGATTTTAACTGAAATATTTTGAACTATGCTTTAACAATAAATTAACTGCTGCCGTATACATTAATGCTACATTTATATTAGAAAACTAAAGTAATTTCTATAGATGATGGTTTGAGAAATGTAGAAATGTATGGATTTTAGCCATCTTAAATAGAGTATTTATATTTCTTTGTCGAAATTTCACAATCATGGAAATACTTGAGTGTGACTATACCAGTGTTCATATCCTTTTGTTTTTTAGAATGTTGTCCCACTGCTGGAATAGTTATTAATTTACAATATTAAGTTATACATTTAACATTTGTAAAGGCCAGAAACTGACTTTAAGTATATATCAGCAATTTTTACGCCACTTACCTTGTATGCTTAAACTGGAAAATGTATACATCCGATTAGCTTAGATGGCATACTATAATAAAAGTTGTTTTTCTAACGAAAGCTATGCACATTTCCATTGGATATACTGAACTTCCTACTTATAGAAGAATGTTTATTAATTAATTTATTTATTTATCTTTGCAGACAAATAAAGATAAATCGCTTGTTGAAATTAATAACGGATGTTATTGCTTTAATGTTATTCTCGTAAAAATGATTTAGACATTTTTAGAATTTAGAAATGTTTCATGACAGGCATCATTCATAACTTACACTGACATACCTCATCTCATATTCATCTTGCATGAATTAAGTTCCTGCTTATGATATGGGAATAATATAAGGCGATTAATAAAATTGTTAGCACGCCGGGTAAAATGTTTAGGGGTATTTCGTCCCTCGAAAAATTTTCAGCTCAAATCCACTGAGATCGATTTCACGTTTCATCCTTTCGGGATTGAAAAACTTGAGCACCGGGGTTAATGTAATCGACTTATACCCATCCACAAACGCCTGGCTTTGTACCAGGAATTGAAACTGATAAATGCATATCATAGGGGATGAGAAATTGTAATACAAATTCTGTATGAAGTCCACGCACACAGCTCTAAAGTTTTTTTGTCTTTGTAATATACACTTCACCATTTATTTTCGAAGCGGTGTGCGTGGCCAAATATGATTTGAAACAATACGTTTACACAGGAAACAGAATCCGAATTGTCTACTTTTGTAATTCCTCTAACGAGGAAGAAATTACATACGTCGTAAGATTTAGCAGTGATATCTATCACGCATCACTCCTTACTGTGTTTCATTAGAGAGCTTAGTATGTAACTTAGAAATATATTATGGTTGTATGTCTGCCCAATCGTAGTTTAGCTAGGGCTAACTTATGTTATAGCTTATGCCCCTGGCAGATATTATATTTAATTAATTTACAGGCCAGAAATAGTAGCGATATATCTAAGGTTATTTTAAGATGAAATAATCATTATATGAACATAGATGCAGAGCAGGATTCTTGTGAAAAATACGATAGAACGGACATGCCTGAACTTGACTAAAGACGGTTGACTTAATTTGTCTGTGGCTAAACTCGGAATAATAAAATACATTCATAAAACCACGAATCCTATATAATGTTTCCACTAGCCGCATAGCATATGAAGAGAAAAATATCGATGTACCAAGCTGTCGGGCTATTTAAAGCATCATTAACTGTGTAAACGAAGTGAATTTGAACCAAGTTATAGCATCCGATTATAAACTCTACATAACACATTCTTACATTTCTATTGTTTCATGTTTACATAGAGGAAAAACACACTATTGAATGATATTTGCTTATTTTAACAATGTTATTGCTTTGCTAGACAACATTGAATTTGTATGAATTCATTCCTCGAATAATTTGTCGTGAGAATTCCGACTACGATATATTTATTTACTTGCTTTTTATCAATTAAAATGAGACGCTTATGTGTGGACATACACAAATAACTTCAAGTAGAATCTATCATATTTTAACGTTACTTTAGCAAATTTCAGTAATTTCGGAAAAGTGTAAATCTATCATATATTTGTACGAATATATAAACTTTCAAGAATTATGAAATCCAAATATTTTCGAAAGAATATTACTTTCTTTACTTCCATTTTCTTATAATGATTTTCACGCTATAAAACAATGGAAATATCTATTTACAAGAGACTTTTCAAAATTTCCAATCATCTACTTTCATAATAATTCTTGATGAAATAGCTTACATAATGTTTTGATAAGTACTTTAGTTATATATAAATGGAAGAAATGTTGTCTTCTTAATTTGAGAAATATGATTGCTGTTTATAATGTTTTCTCAAGGAGTGGTGTCTAGAAACAGATTAAATGTCTGATGAAATAACTTTTGAGTCTTAATATAATTCAACTGATAATTTCTTAAATAATCAATGTGACGTCTGTGTAAGTTATACGGTCTTGCGTGGTTCAGCGAATATGCGGATGTCATCTCTAACGGGTCGAGTGAACATATACAGAGTATTTGTTTGGGTCTACGATGAAGAGAATTTCTAAGTCATATTCTTACAGACGTCCGTGAACACTTTGTGTTTTTATCATACACTTCGTCTGCTCACAGCTATATATAAACTGAATGAATCATCATCATCATCATCGTCGTCGTCGTCGTCGTCGTCATCCTCCTCCTCCTCCTCCTCCTCATCATCATCATCATCATCACCATCATCATCATCACCATCATCATCATCATCATCTTCATCATCACCATCATCACCATTATCATCATCCTCATCATCATCATCATCATCATCATCATCATCATCACCATCATCATCATCATCATCATCGATTTCTTCCTCCTCAACATCAACCATTGTAGTAGCAGTAGTAGTTTTTCATTTCCTTTTCTCAATAACTTCGTCCGAACAGCTCGAAGCGGCAAGAGAAAACACTGACAACGATGCTTGAGAGAAAAGAAAATGGAGCAACATCAAATATAGTAACATGAAAATCATGGAAAAAGAGAGCGAAGCATACAAAAGAAAGCAACAGTATCAACACAGCTACCAATAAAACCAGCACAATGACTATCATCGCCAGCACCGCCGCCGCTGCAACTACCAGCCAAGACATGGGGTTTCTGTGAGTACACCTTAGTACTTCTGTTCTTGTTAGCCTCCGTTCCTGTTCTTCAACGTCCTTCAGTCTTTCTAATTTCTAATTCTATCGTATCACATTCAACATTGAACTCTTTCTAGTGGCTTCTGGTGAAATAAATCCCTTCCAATCCCACGACCATAGGTGGTTATTTTACCTCTTTCATATTTTTGCTAATTTCCCTGTAAATGCGCTTCGGGTCCGTTTCGGATACTTTGCTTTCATGATACAAAAATGTTACACTCATTCTAGAGTCAAAATAATAGAAAATGTCTAATAAATCCGCATACACCAAACAATCTAAAATATTTTCCTTCTAAAAATAAAATAATTATAATTAAGTTGATACTTAGGAATAAAAGCCCAAGCCTGTGACGTAATATAGATGACTATATACACTCGTGTACACAAGTAGGCATGAATATATATGAAAGGAAATGCATGATGATTATGACCAAAATGCAGTGAAAAATACGTTTGCCTTTATCAGGACTGAACTGAAACTAATCAGCAGCAACAACAATGACGAATAAAAAAACAGAAACAAAATATGACGACAACATACGCCATGTTTGCTCTCATAAAATTAATACATTTTAATACGATTATGATGAGGCACATACCGAAATATTTGCCACGTCTAAAGATGTGAAATTACAACTTACTTGAGACGTGATATCAATAAAATATTTTTTTAACATAGTGTGACGCCATAAATATTCCATTTTTTCAATATAGTTAATAATTCATTACCTTGAATAACATTTCAAATGATGGTGTTCCATTTAAAACCTGCACATCATGAACAAAATTATATTATCACAAATAACTCCAACAGGAAGGACGTATTCATTGTTCACTCTGCATGTTTGCTACTAATCAAACACTCCTTACGATATAACACATATTTAACGAGGCAGCGTTTAATTTGCATTACTTGAGTTAATGTTTTCTCATCCCTGGATGAATGTATTTCTTTATAAACTGATTTTTACGGGAAAAAAACTAGCTATGAAACCATTAATTTTGGTTTTAATAAATGAAGCAAATTTACATTGCATATACTTGTAAAAAAAATGCACGCAATCAATTTTTGTTGAGGTGCCAAATAAACGTTTTGGAACAGAGTAGATACGTTTGGGATAGACATATGGAATTGATACTGCGTTAAATAAAAAATGAATGCAATGAAACACTTGTAACAATGTTGATTTAGAAATCATTTACCTTTCATATGATTAGAAAAATTAGATAAGATAAATACAAGTACACGCATCGTAATATGACGTACTGAATATGGGATATCTATGCACCATTTAATAACACATACATAATGTTTTAACTGTTACCCCTATGTATGTGACTGATGTATACTTTTATCAATCTTCCTGCGTGTATATATGTATATGTGTCTGTGTGTTTATACGTGTATGTGTGCATCCGTATATATATATAGTGTCATCCCACTAATAATAAGCCTGATCTAGTATCAACGGTGGTTCTAGAAATTCCGAGCCTCGTCCTGGCACGTCACGTAAACTCTGCTCACGTCACGTAAACAAAATTGCATGGTTGAGGGACTGGCAGAAAATCCTGGATTTGGTCATCCAACCATTCATCGACATCTGCGTGCCATCGGAAAAGTCATCAAATTGGTTCAGTGGGTTCCTCTAAAACCTTCCAAGTTTAATTGTCCGCAGAGAGTGAATATATCCTCCTCGTTGCTGTCCCGTTGGATGAATGAACCTTTTGGACCGAATAGTAACTGGTGGCGAGAAATGGGTTCTCTATAAAAATATGAAGCGCCGAGAGCAGTGGGTATGGAAAACAGAAACACCAGCAACCCAGGCTAAAGTAAGTCCTTACACACTTAAGGTGTTATCTGGTTTGTTGGATATGATACGTATAGTCCACGTTGACCACTTAAACGCAAAGCAGACGATAACAAAGGAGATCTACTGCGAGCAGCTTGAGTGGCTTAAGTCATCGCTAGAAGTAAAATTACCATCATTGGTTTCAAGGTGAAAGGGTTTTTTTTTCCATCAGCATAATACTCGGTCACATACAGCGAGTAAGACATTCCAAAGGCAAGAGCAGTTTAAACAGGAAACAATGCCCCAACCACCATTTTAACCGGACATTACCCCATCTGATTATCATTTATTTCGCAGTCGGAAAAGATATGAATCCTGTATACGATGTCAGAACAGTAATGGAGGAGTATTTTTCGTCGCAAACAAGAGAAGTTTGGAAGAGGGGACTTGCAGGTCTACCAGTAGATTGAAGAGCTTTGCAGAAAATGAAAGAGAGTATACTTTAGATTTAAAAAAGAACTTTGTTTATCTTAAATTTGAAAAATAAAAAAATAAAACGAATTGTTTAACGGAATGCTAAATATATATGCATGCATATAGATAAATAGATTGGTAGAGAAACAGTCACGTACATACACACACTCACACTGAGTCACACACTCATTATATATGTTATATATACGAATTAAAAATGAATATTTCTATCCAGAGACACAAATATACTTTAACAATTTCCACTTCAGTTATATCAGATAACTTAGAGGTTCGATGGTTATCTACACGACAGACCCAGGTTTAGACGTCTAAACAAATTAAACACATTTCGAAGTTTTATATATATACATATATAAATAATGATTTGAACATATAACATATAAACGTTGGTTGTTTAGATCTGCATAGAATATAATGTTAACGCACCGATGTGAACCAGCTAATGATTTCCACTAACCCGTGCTTAACTCCGAAATGATATAGCCATGTGATGCCTATATAAACAAAACGACGGAGAGTAAATTGGCATGTCGCAAGATAACGAAGATGACAAAACTACTAGCCACGTGATGAGCTCTGACAATACATCCATCAATTAATCAGTCACTGTGAAGAAAGGAGAATTATTAAATTTGTCAACCACGTGAGCAGTATTTCGGCAGATATTGTTTCCCACAATACGAGGGAGGTTATGATTGCGCAACCACCTTAAATACCGTAGTAAACTATTCCAATTTATTATTTTATACTGGTGGGTGAATAACATGGATTTATAGCAATCTCCCCATGCTTCCGCATTCGATACACATATAAACAATAATTAAACCAGCAAACAAACACACACACACACACACCACTTACACGCATACACACGCATATGGTCTAGCTAGCGCACACACACTTATAACTTTAGAGTACATTCTTTTCTACTCTAGGCACACGACCTGACATTTGGGAGGAGGGGGCCAGTCGATTGGATCTACTCCAGCACGCAACTGGCACTTAATTTATCGACGTCGAAAGGATTAAAGGTAAAGTTGACCACGGCAGAATTTGAAGTCAGAACGTAAAGACAGACGAAAGACCGGCAAGCATTTCTCCGTTAAAGCAATGTAGTTATGTGTTAACGCTGCTGAATCAATGTTATTTACGTTGCTTAAATTTATTATGGCTCAGAATATGCACATTACACTAAGCATCCTAGCTGAACTTCCTATGAAGAGAAAGAATTGTCTTCACTAAATAATATCAATATCACGTTCTCAGAGTCATACAAGTTAATTTGTACCAAAAATCTTCAATTAAATTTTCAAAAATTTAGATTAAGAGCAACTTACAAAAACAATAAACAGTCCCTTGTCCATTAACTCTCTCAGATTTTTAAATTACTTATTTTCACCTCCTATTGATTTGTGACTTGTTGAAATCTTTAATGATTGTTGATAAAATTGCTGTAAAGCAGAAACACTTCATTTAGAATTTATACATAAAAATGTAATAACATGAAAGTATATAAATATATTATAGATATATATGATAGAAAAGTAAATATAATTATTCTATTGCTATATCTATTGTCTATTGCAGATTTGTAACATACTCATAAAATTTTCTAAAATTTAAAGTTTCGAAAAATTTAAAAAATTACAAATTTCTTCTTTAAGTTTTGTTGTTGGCTTTTTTGTTAATATTATTGTTATTATTGTTGTTATTCGTGTTCTACTTTCTTGTTCTTTCTCGCTGTTGCTGTTCTTGTTTTGTGAACCAGATTACAAGGGCTGAAGGAAAATATTTTCCGCTTAGCCCAAGCCATCATCAACTGTTATAAATTTCATTTGAAAAAGAAAATGTGGATATAGAATGAAGTTCTGCTTTGCAGAAATTCTGTTAAAGTGTGAGTGAATGCTGAAAGAATGTTTCGAGTGAACGGGCTGATTTAACCATGCACATATGGGCGATAAACATAGGACACTTGCCCTACATGTAAGATTCTCTGTCGTCCCGTGCAGATTAATAAAAATGTAGCCCTTCAATGTCGCCTTCATTTGGAGCATTTATTGTTGTTAAAATATTTATTTTTTATCGATTTCACTCTTTACACACTTCTTTTTATGAACATTCTCATTGTATGACTTGTATCGTTCGCGATACGTTTTCTGAAACCACATTATCATTATTACTATTGAGTGAGAGAGCAGTGCTACCCATCACAGTGGCAATTGGGGAAAATATACGGAGCCCAATATGCCCATCAGGACTACCCGTCTGATAAGGGTACCCCAGTCACATGTATCGCAACCATGTGTGCGCGACATGGTGATCTTACAGGAAGATAAACAGCGAACAACCCATCTCACAAAAAAGGTCTCTGAATAAGGATTGTTTAATAATATTGAATGAAACACCTATGTATCCAAAGGTGAATTATCCATACCCCCCAAAATTGCTTTCAACACATGATTATGATGTTCCTCCAA
This sequence comes from Octopus bimaculoides, assembly GCF_001194135.2. Lineage (NCBI taxonomy): Eukaryota > Metazoa > Mollusca > Cephalopoda > Octopoda > Octopodidae > Octopus > Octopus bimaculoides. Next base: position 129,954,513 of record NC_068983.1, on the reverse strand, counting down.
CACATCTGCTCGTGATCAAGGGTGCACAAATCATGGACGCTAAGGAAGATTCTCAACTGGTTAAGGTCAAACGACTGACAAGTAAATCTGTGGTATTGAGCAGAATATTTGGTGAAACCTATCTTGCATACCAAGACAAAACAATTGACATGATACCAATTTCTATTAGTTAAGATCAGAAGCCATGAGAGCCAGTACCTAATACTGCTTCAGTATTATTATTATTATTATTATTATTATTATTATTATTATTATTATTATTATTATTATTATTATTATTATTATTATTATTATTATTATTATTATTCAGTAGTTTTATTTTTATAACGTGCTTTCACTTCACTACCGAGCGCAGCTCTGTGTGCCTTGGGTATGTGCTGAGGTTTGCTGTGATGCTCTTATGGTTACTGTATTGAAAGTGTTTTGCATAGGATGTTTGCAATGATGGTACTCCTGTTTGGATGGGTTTGAGGGAGTATCCTGCTTCTTTTGTGGCTGCAGTGGCTGCTGCATATATTATGTTATTTAGCTCAGTGATATTGCCATTTGTTTCTCTGGCCATTATTTCCGTGACGGCCAGGTTTATGCTATTTATTATTGATTTTGTTTTATTGTTTATTTTGATTTTTGGCAGGTATGATCTGTGACCCATTCTAAGATCTGTGGTTTTCAGTTCTTTGATTATTCTCATTTTTATAGTATCATAGTCATTAGGCTTCCCTACACTGTTTTCAGATTTTAGATTTCTTTCGCCTTTCTTTTCATTCATATATTTATCTGTGGTGTTCTGGATTTGTGCTTTTTGTATAATATTATACACCCCCCCCGGTCTGGGTTTGTTGTTTTTTGTTTTCTTCGTTTTTACTGGAAATGTTACGCTTGTCTTCGCGTTTTACTGTCTCAGTGCTTATATTATTGGCATTGCTTTTTAACGCTTTTTAATTCAACTGGAGATAACCATTCATTCATCCTGACGGCTCTCACTTGGTCACACAGATTTTTTTGACTTAATTCAAATAGACCTTTGTCGCTCCATCCCCTGTGCATTCTCTTCCTATATTCCCTATTGGGTACTTCATTATTATTTCTCGGGTTGCTCAGATAGTAGCACTCCATTACAACCACATTCATTTCTTTCGTGCACTTTTTTATTCTTCTATTAGCAGGTACTTGATAATGACTGGGTCCAAAATTCTTACATGCGAAAGACCTTCACAAGTTGTTCTAGCCTAATTCACTCCGTTCTCATTTCTATCATCATCATCATTATTATTATTATTACTATTATTATTATTATTATTAGTGAGTCAGAGAGCATCAAGCAACAATGGCGTAAAATATACGAAGACTAACATACGATCATGTCAACCGGCCTGATAAGGTTACGCCAGGTACATGCATCACAACCATAAATGCTCGGTGTGGTGATCTAATATCAACATAGACAGTGCATGGCCTTGCAGATGGGGCCCGCTTAACATTTTCTTCAGGTCGAGTAACATATCTCTCTCAAATGGTCCTTGAATGAGGGTTGCTTAAGGATGTTGAACTAAACACCCATGTTTATGGATGTGAATGATTCAAACTCCAAAGGACTCGTCTCAACACAGGGTTTCTATGATGCTCCACCACTACTTCTGCACGTGATTAGGCATCTACATATCGTCAGCCAATATGTGACATGCTTAACTGGTTAAGGACAAACAATTCAGAAGCAAATCTGTAGTATTAAGCATAATATTTGCTGTAGCTTCTGTTTTATACCAAGAGAAACCAACGTACATGATAACACTTCCCATCATTTAAGATCAGAAGCCCCGAGAGCCAGAGCCTGTTTCTTCATTATTATTATGTTGGTTTGTCTCGGGTTTTGTCTTATTACTGGTAGGGATTATGTGGATAGCATTCTACTAAATATAACCTTAGGTATGTACAAGTTTTAATCGGCTTTTCAAGTGTTTAATAGCCTCCTGGTAATCGGTCGTCTCCCTAACACATACACTTCTTGTAGGAGCTCTTCTGGGCATTCAGCTTCAATGTCAAGCCACTTGTCTGTATCTAGGCCTACTGTTCGCAGCTCAAGTGATCGGTCTTTATTGTGAAATTGTAGAGAATGTTGCAAGTCTCCGAGTTCCCCACTCTCGGCGGTCTGTGCTCATTTCACGTCTTATCTATTTGTACACGACACTTTTCGCAGTTTACAACGCAGCTCTTTCGCCACGTCATCGTGTCGCCATAACTCGTACTGGTTTTGGTGAAGTCTAGGGCATTTATTCGCGATATCGACAATGGTTTCGTCCAATGCTTTATAGATGCGTCCCAAAAGAGACACTTGCTCCTTCCAAAGGCTAACCCTCCAATTCATATTCAAAGCTTGGTTTTTCGCTGCCGGTATAGTGCTATTTGTCTCATTTTTCAGCATTAATACCTATACCGAATTCATGGGATTGATTCTGTAGTTTATTGTTGTGAAATGCTTCTTCATGTTGTTGTTGTTATTATTATTACTATATGAGGAGATGAGCTGGCAAAGGCGTTAGAAACTTGGACAAAATGCTTTGCGAAATTTCTTCCAACTCACTTCGTTTTGAGATTAAACCATGTCACTCCATGATCATTTTGCCAATCAGCAACAGGAGGTATCATCAGAATACGAAACAGAACTGACCGTCTGGTGCCAAAGCCTTGTGAGTAGATGTAGTAGACGGAAACTGAAAAAAGGATATTTTCGCATATACATATAAAATTATTTGATTTAAAATTACCTATAGGTAAGGTAAATCGACTTGTCAATTTGTAGAATACACCTTAGGAATCAGCCATTGCTTCCTATCATATATTCTATAAACTGGCAAGTCGATTTAGCTTGCCCTCAGGCAATGGCGTAGCGCCATCTATGAGGATTAATTGTATATGAAATCAGCTAGCCGATTTGATGCCCCCGCTTCCCACATGATGGCCATCTCCCTTGTCGTTGAATAGAAAGTGGTCTGTTGAACAGAAAATACTCAATTCTATATTTTTGAGATGAAGAATTATGTACATTATTTACAAGGAACGGATTTACATTGATATTCCAGTTCATGTAGTTACATTTTTATACACTCTGGAGTGAAAGCACCCATGATTATCATCTCAAAATTTAGGACGGTGACTGCCAGCTCTCCTTGTTAATTTGAGTCATTGGAAAATGTGTGTTATTTCATCAGTCTAGTTATAATTTAACTTAACTTCGGTTGAGATTTGTCATGCTATTCAATGAAATACTTCATCTAGCCAATCGCGGGATTTCTTAAGAGAATTCATTATACCGGCAAATATCCTGATTACTTTGCAAAGACAGTATGAGTAGAATACTTAAGTGTTATACGATGCTTCATACCCTTAGTATAAATATTGCTTGTAGCATTGTTCGACCTATTTCTAAGTCAATCATGATCATGAAAGTGATATTCCAGGTGGAGTGTATTGCTTTATATCAGGTGTGAATTGTTTAAGATGTTTATCGTGTGCAACGAAAGAACGAAGTTAATGTCTACCTATCTACTTTCATTTATATCAGCTTATTTGCTGCATAAGATGTTCAAGAGGTGTCATAGTTTGGAGTGTTTTAACATTGAGTGGGAATATTCGAATAAGTAATACCAGAAATCCAAATCAGCTATTCTATTTCTCTCTTACTGGTCTTCAGATCCACACGAGTAGGTATGATGATATGAATCATGTGCATTAACTCTAATAACTTGGCTTGACACTGAACACGTAAAATGGAAGATTAGCACGAATCCTTGCAGCGAAAGAGGCTGTAAAATAATTCCTAGATGTCATCCACGAGGTTGAGTGGACAACAAATAAGATGGATGGATGTATAGATATCCACTGTGAAGATAGTATTGGTAACATAGGAAAGAGATTAACACTTTTATTGAAGGAGACCATTGCTTATTAGTACCAGCGTTAATTGTAACTGTTTTGCTTGTTTGCGTGTTATTTTCGTCAATGTGTATTACTGTCTCTTAGTGACTTATGATTATATTTCTTTCCTTTGATTTTCTTAGGTTTGTACCTCTTTATATAATTTCACTATGGTCTCTCCTATTAATATGCAATTTAATATTGTAATCTTATATTTGGCACTTAAATTTCTTAAAGCATGTTATTACTTTTTATACTATTCGTTATAGTACAATTAACTTTAGCACTGTTAATTTCGTGCTACCTAGAATAGAATCCGAATAAACAATTCAGTTGGAAGCTTCATGTTGTCATACCAGCCGTTACATGTACTGCTAGCGTGTTAATCATGAGACAGTTCCATATATTCGAATGAAATCATTATTTTACGAAAATGTAAGTAAATGTAAGCAAAAGAGGCTAATAGAATAAGTACTAGGCTTACAAAGAATAAGTCCTGGAGTCGATTTGCTCGACTAAAGGCGGTGCTCCAGCATGGCCACAGTCAAAGAATTGAAACAAGTAAAGGAGTAAAGAGAGTAAAAAACTAAATTGTTTTGGAAAATGTGTACTTAACAAAGTCGTTTAATATCATACCAATTAAAAAATAGTAAGCAGAAGCTGATTTATACATTTGACCCAAGAATAATTATAATGAATTAATTTCTTATATTGCTTAAATTCCTTAAAATTTGCACGGAATATTTACCATTGTGAAAATTAGACAACAATTTATAAAAATTTCATCTGTGCTATAACACTCGAAAAATATTGAAGGCTATATTCAACAAATCATAAGAATATAACAGAGATTCTTTTTCTTTTAATTCTATTAAATTTACTGAACACTTACTGTGTAAAACATTGTTATAAGATTTTGGGTTTACAGATTGACTATACCATATTAGAGTTAACTTCTGTGAGAATAGAAGCCTTTAATCCAAGTCATTTTCTATGGAGATAGTTATTACTTTAATCATAAGATTCGCAACTATAACGAAATGTGACATTTCATACAAAACGCACATCAGTTCAATTGAAAATTGGTAGTAAAACTAACAATAGATACTTATAATTCAATTACACCAACCAACTCTTATATGTAAAGAGAAGGATTTAACTTCGCATCCTCGAAGAAAAGACATTATACGCATCAGCATATAATAAATTTACGTACAATTCTATTTCTAAAGAATTTTTACTCCAAGCTATAATTTCAAAATCGAATAGGCAATTATATAGAAAATCGGTAAGCTATAGATATGGGAAATGCAAATATATATTCAATGGCTTTGTTCATCAAACGCGTGGGCATTTTATACAGTCTACATAATTGAAATTACACTTTAAAATCATAAATATAAGGGCTTTTGCACTGATAGAAAACAATGCCAGCATTGTCGGTAACATTAGATTGGAAATAGGATTATACATGATATCTAAGTCCAGTATATATTTATTAACTTCACAAAATTATCTAAACTGAATGGTCTTCATATTAAAGTTATGAATTCTTTGCATGTAATAATGAAATGTAATATATAATACAAGACATTGTAATAATATAACCCTACGAAAGTATTCAATTAATATTTAAGTGAAATAAAAATATATTGAGATCAAATCTGCATATAATTTCTCGCAGTGTGTTAAAAGAGGAAGTTAATATACAAGCATGATTACATGCTAATTGTAAATTTAACATACACATATGCAGAAACACACGCACACGCACACACATACACACACACCCAATGCACTGAGAAGGGTTAATCTAACTGAAGTAGTAAAACAACTTAGAAAGCATCATGTCTTCTTTTGTAATTTTCCCTTCCCAATGACAAAAGTCGATTCCCAAAGACTTATATGAACGGTAGGGTAAAAGTTACCTCGCACGCCACAAACACAATAGAATATCTAAAAAGAAAAGATACTAATATTTTACATTCTACAAGGAGAATGTTGACGCATCTGTGGTCACCTGTAATTAGAATAAAAATCAGAAAGTTTATAATCGATTTACTAGTTTCTCAATATATATTCTGAATATAATTTTAAATTCCACTGTTGAAATACTACATTATAGAAAACAGCCTGTTAAGTATATAGAAAACAACCTCTTGATAGGTCTTCTCGAATTAGCATAGATACTACCGATATTGATGCCTTAGCCCCAAATACGAACACGCTTGGTAAACAGGCCAACAACTTGTTACATATCAATTACCAAACATATATTATATCTTTTATACAGGCATCCCAAGTATAGAACAAAAATGAAATTACAAATATAGGGAGGATGTTCCAATGGAAATAGATTCTACTTATGAGAACGAGGTGCACAGGTGCAATGTTATGACAAATAAATCTATCTACAAACTGTCAAATGGAAGATTTCTTTCAAACGAAATACCTGCATTGATGAGGACTTAAGATTCCCAAGTTCTCAGGTGAACACATTTTCTTAGGAAACATTTACTTGAGACATTAGAAAATGTTTTAATCTATTTTCTCGGTATGTATGGGGGCTAGGGAGAAAAGAAGAAGAGGCATTAAGAAGTTGACGTTAAGAATTTCTTTAACAGTTCGAAAATGTTTGACATTTCAATCACCACCAAAAAATGAAGCTGTAAGAATTTACGGGGAAATTGTATGTAAGAAGTAAAGCAGAAATGATTTTTTAAACTGTACTGCCAATGTTCTGCAACTTAATAGCAGACGTATCCAATTTAAGAAAAGTGAAGATAAACCCTTAATGAAGATAAACCCTTAGTGAAGATAAAACCTTAGTGAAGAAGTATGGAATAAGTCATTGTTATACGCTTATAGAAAAAATAGACACGTACCTTTTTAGAGAACACAATGTACCCAAGAGTTATTGTATTAGACGTTTATCTAATCAGAGAGCAGAAATTGAAAGAATATATATGAAATGGACTTGTATGTGTGTTTGTTTTTTGTGGATAATTTGGCGGGAGTTTGCAGTCAACACGAGGTGGTTTGTGTTTGTCTCTCGAGTCGAATTGTTGTGAATTTGTCTGTAATTGCAATGCCCGGACAATTGAAAATATTTTTTTAATATGCGGTTGGGGAAAAAGGGTTTATTTTTGAAGTTAGCGTGAGAATGAAAGAGGCAGAAGAGCGCGGTTGTATGAGTGAAGTTCTTTTGAAGTTGCGTGAGACGGAAGAATTGACGTGCGTGAGTGTGTATGTGTGTGTGAGTATGTGTACGTGTGTGTTTGATGGGGTGCGCGAGAGAGAATGTATGGTGTATATAGGATTGCAGTTGTGAGTGTGTGTGAAGGGACAGAAAGAGCAATGTTGGTGATGTGGGTGTATATGTGAGAGAGGTAGAAAGAGAGAAAAAGATAAATAAGATTTTTTCCATTCAGTTTTTGCAGTGAGTGATTGATAGAGTGAGAGAGAGTGGTTATGTATGTATGTATGTATGTATGTATGTATATATGTATGAATGGCCTCAGTGACACACACACTCACGCACACACCCACGCACCCACGCATGTTCTTTTAATCGATTTTCTCGGGAACTATAGGGGCTAGAAAAAATACAAACCGCATTCCAATCTATGTGTGCAGTTTTTCACGCGAATCCACCGAGTCGTTTGGCTGTGAACCTGAAGATAAGAAAGAATACAACGTCACCCATGTCAAATTTATATTATACTAGCAGAGCAACCCGGCGTTGCCCGGGAATGAAATTGTTGCTTATATACTGGAATGAAAAAAGCAAAATATGCTGTATAGAAATCTGAGGACATTCTGTAGATGGACTCTCAGATGAATGATAACTGGGCACCTCTCATGAATTGGAAAATTGAAGATGCGACAAAAAGCCTCATTCGTACTTGGAAACTTTTACGAAAATTAAAATGTGGATTAAATGAAAAAAATGATTTACGTGAATATCCTCACAAGCGTAATTGAAATAAATTGCGATTGTGGAACACCTCACGCTCGCACGAAAACACATACGCACGCGCACGCAAACACACAGAGTATCACACATCAGATGAAATAGAAGTGTGTGCGTGTGTGTGTGACAGAGAGAGAGAGAGAGAGAGAGGTTTGTTGTCATGTATACGTACATGCATAAATATGCATACATCTTTGTGTGTGTGTGTGTGTGTGTGTGTGTGTGTGTGTGTGTGTGTGTTTGTGTGTGTGCATGTGTATGAGAGATAAGGAGAGTAAATCTATACTATATATAAAACAGAGATGTGTGTGTAATCGCTTTTCACGTGAAATCGACTTCACCAAATGCTTCCATACTTGTGATGCGTGAATAATTTGACCTTGGATAAATCTTAGGCTCTTCATTTGATTTTTTTAATTAAAAATAAATAATATTGTTTTATATTTAAAATTCACTGCTTCAAAAAGGTTCCTCAATGTCAACTTCCGGTATTGACGTAACAACGGCAAAAAGCTTCACTCTCTATTTTGTGTGTGAGTGTGTGTATGAGTGTGTTTGACAGAGAGAGAGAGTAAATACTACAAACACACCGCTCTCTAACTCTGTCTCACACACATACACATGCACACACACACACCCCTTGACTTACTCACACTCTGTCTCTTACAAACACACACATACATAAATGTATACAAACATATTTACAGAGACACACCTGTGTATGCGCGGGCGCATGCGTGCGTGCGTGCATGGGGGATTCCACACTCACCATTTATTTCAATTACTCTTGTGAGGATATTCACGTAAATCATTTTTTCATTTAATCCCCATTTTAATTTTCGTAAAAGTGTCCAAGTACCAATGAGGCTTTTTGGCACATCTTCAATTTTCCCCATTCATGAGAGGTGCCCAGCCATCATTCATCTGAATGTCCATCTACAGAATGTCCTCTCAAATTTCTATACAGTATATTTTGCCTTTTTTGTTCAAGTATATAAGCAACACTTTCATTCCCGAGCAACGCCGGGTGCCTCTGCTAGTACTACATACACACCGCTCTCTCACTCTGTCTCACACACATACACACGCACACATACATCCAAAAATGATGGATGCATATGACAACACACCCCTTGACTCACTCACACTCTGTCTCTTACAAACACACACATAAATATATATATACAAAGCTATTTACGAAGACACACGTGTGTATGCGCGCGTGCGAGTGTGTGCTGTGTGTGTGTGAGAGAGAGAGAGACAGAGACAGACACACACTCACACAGAGAGAGACAGAGACAGAGACAGAGAGGGAGAGAGACATAGACAGAGACAGAGAGACAGAGCCAGAGAAGGGATGTGTCCACAATTATACGTACATACATAAATAGTCATACATTTCTTGTACGTATGTGTGAGAGAGAGAGTCACTGAAACATCTGTCTGTCTGTCTGTCTGTCTGTCTGTCTCTGTCTCACACACACACGTGCAGATATACACAGAAAAGATGTATGCATATGTATTTATATATGTACGTAGACATCACAACACACCCCTTCACTCACACACATGTGAGTGTATGATTCACTACAAATACATAGAGGTGAACACGGCGTGCCCCCAAAAAATAATAGAACATTTATTCACGGAAATTAACGAA
>NC_068983.1:129941332-129944035 GCF_001194135.2 Octopus bimaculoides | reverse complement strand
TATATATATGGGAGAATATACAAATAATAACAACAGACGAGGACAGGTGGTGTAAATAACAAAAGGATATATTAGTATGACATCTGTGTGTGTGTGTGTGTGTGTTTGTGTGTGTGTATGTGCGTGTGTGTGTGTGTGTGTGTGTGTTTACATTCCTTATGCATTCCGAGTTATAGATTTTAATATATGGGGTATCAAATGATTGAGTACTATTTCGGCTACAATTTAAAGTTAAATTTCATTCACATATAACCATTTAAAATATGTAACATTATCTTTTCCATAAATCAACTATCGTAAACATGTTATGCGATGACGTCACATATATATGTGTGTACCGTAAAAGACATCAATCAAGACGACACAAACATTCCCTCACTCAGTCTATCTCTCTTTTTCACTCTCTTTCTCTCACACAAACATACGCGTACGCACGCGCGCGCACACGCGTACACACGCTGACACTCGCACACACATGCGTCCATTTCATATAGACGTACACAATCTTTCACTTCTCTGTTCTGTTCGCTTTCTCTTCTTTTTATTTCTGCTCCCTCCAAATATTTTTTTACGGAATGAGCAAGAGAAGCAAAGAAAAGACGTAATCTCTCAGGAAACAAGTATAAAGCAAAGGGATCGTAGAAAATCGAAGGCAAGAGTCTGAAGAGAGCTGAGATTTTCCCAAGATCAGCAAATGCATGTTGCAGCACTTAATGCTGGATCAATAAATCAATGTTTTAATGATTAGACAAAGGCCCAGTAGAATAGCTCTTAGAAACAGACTGCGTACAAATTCATTCTTCAAAACTTCTGAAGCTGTTTTCAGATATGATTCCTCCCATTCTTATAAAAATGATAACTCTGTCCAAATTGATGTGCTAAACACAACTTTTCGTTTAAGTAGAGCCTTAAAATTTTCAAATGAAACAAATGGTATGTGCTGCTCAGGCGGTTAGGTATTATGCCAGCACTACCATCTCCTTCTCAACCTCTTATGAATCTTCAAGAAGGCACTTCTATGCAGTCAAAAGATTATCTGAACAATATCAGACAATGCAAATCTGCGTCTCAAATGACATCTTTTGGTGCAACTAAGAAGATAGGTAAATACGAATTTACGACGACCTCAACGTTCAAGGTCAAGTCTATCACCTTATTAGTTCCCTGTTACCCGCAAATGAACAACCACAGTTCGTCCAGATTTACTTTATGAGTGATGTAGGACAACTAACCTAACAGAAGTATGAACATTTCAGATGATCTGTCTTGTTAGACAGCGCCGACTGCTGGAGATTATATCCACTGACGGAGTTTCGGTGCGTTGAAAAATCACATAACCCCCACCTTCAATATTCCATGACAGATAAGGGCCTGAAATACTCCAAATGGACGCATAGCATGTTGCTCAGTGGAATTAGCCCAGCATTTACTCCACCTATGTTTTGTTGTCAAAGCTACATTTTCCTATATTAACTGTTTCAACATAACCGTAATATATTATATACAAACTATGCCATTTTAATCCCTAGCAATGCCGGGTATCTCAGCTAGTATATTATATTTATAAATGTGTGTGAGTGTGTGTCTTTGTGTATCTTTTATCATTACATTTCTTCACTTACTATATTGCTGCCGTAATTGATAACCGCCTCGAAGTGTTTATTCTGACATTTCGACCACTCAACTTATATTTGTTTGATTTATGAAACGTGGTACTTATTCTGTCAATACGTTTTGCGGAACCCCTAAGTATAAGGGACACACGAGACAACATCGGCTGTCAAGCGGTTCTATGGGTTAAACGCACGCACAAAGATGCACACACACATACATGGATATATCAAGCTTCTTTCAGTTTCCTTTATATGCACAAATCCACCCATTAGATTTTACTCAGTCCAGGCCTATAGTAGAAGACACATTCCCGAGTTACTACACAGTGGCATTGAGCCTGGATCGATGTGGTTGTGAAGTTAACCTTTTACCACTCAGACACTTGCGCTTACAGCTATATTTAGGATTAGGTATTCATATTTTACAAGCCCTTCCTTTATAATGTTCTTAATGAAAAGAATTCGATTATAAATCCTTTATTCTTGACATTATCATACATTTTGTAATAGTAGAAGAGATTTTATTTCAGTTCAACTATTTTCATTCGGATTAGAAAGCTATTCTTTTACACATTCGATAATACATAGAGAGTAGTACAATTGGCTATTTCAAACTAGACCATTTTCCCAAATGTGACATTTGTCCGTAATAAACGGCAATATTGAACATCAAAATGGTAGTAAACGGGAACAATGCATATTTATAATTGAATTACACTGTCGGAATATTGTATCTATAGGGAGAGCTTTAGCTCGGCATCTGATAAGAAAAGACGGTATAGTCGAAGCATACTGTGATTTTACATACAATCCCCGCCTAAAAGAATTTTCCTTTAGGCTATAATTTCAAACAGAATTGACAATTAGATACTAAGTTGTTAATCTATGTATCTAGGCAATAGAAATATACATATCTAACTGAATGTTTACGTTTCCAGATTGGAAGACTTTTAGTTGCTGAATCTTAGAAATTCCGTTTTAAATAATAGTGTGTGTATCTCTCTCTCTCTTTCTTCCTATCACTCTCTCTCTCTCTCTCTCTGTTTCTCTCTGTATATATATATATATATATATATATATATATATATAT
>NC_068983.1:129938274-129939754 GCF_001194135.2 Octopus bimaculoides | reverse complement strand
ACAAAAGTTCTAACTGTCTCAGATTTTATTGTTTCTTACCTAGTGGTGATAGCATAAGGGACAATTACTTCTAAAGAGAGGGAAGGTGTAAGCAGTATGCATGTACAAGGTTATAAAATGTATTAGAATATAAAGGTTTCACTGGTCAGAGTAGTATCAGGTCATTTTACTACTATCAAAATGTTGAGGAATTAATGTTGAGGAATTACAACCCTAGGTATATGGGTCAAATAGTTTTTTTTCTTTTAGTCTGAATAGAGTAACAGTATAGTGGTACAGATAACAATAATACCTTAACCAATATTTTCACAATAAGAGGTATGTTAATAGAATACATAAAATGAGATGTAATTATTTTTCACAAAAATCATGAAATAATGTCAGTATTGAATTCAGGGGCTCTGGATAGGGTGTAAAGTTTAAGGATATTAAGTATATTGGGTTCATGAAAACTATTTTGAATTATCTTAAAAAACTTTTAGCTGAAGATAAGATAATGATACTATTTAGGAGACACATAGGTAAGCTTTATTTATATAATGTGAATAAAAAATAAAAAAATATTATCGGATTTATATTAGTTTATAATAATGTGTTTACTAAGGTTTAAGTGACTGAAAAAAGAAAGGATGTTAGGAAATAACAAGCATATTCAATACAGGAATCTGATGATTGATTTAAGTAGATTAGATGTTAAGGTGAGAGATCAGGAATATATGTTATAAAGGTTAAATTACCAATATAAATATGTGCTAATTGATAGTCCTAAATGACCATAATAGAAGTAAAGTACTATAATTTGATAACTTTAGATATTTAATAAAGGCCTACTTTTTAAAAAAATTAAAAGTGCGAGTAGAGCAGTGTACACATGATACCCTAAGGTCTAATCTATTATTGATTAGATTAGGATTATTTCTAAGTTAAAAATTTTCATATATTTCCATAGAACACAATTCACATCCATATCTATTATTTCTATAAGGTTGAGCTTTTCTTATAATTTCCCATTGAAGGCTAAAATTAATACCATTATATTTTAACTCCCAAATTTTACTTGCCGATGTCGTACTATTTGCCTTATATCTAAGACTGAACGAAGACCTATGGATATATATTCTCTGTTTCAGGTTAATACTACATCCTATATAAATATAATTCTCGGTTATAGTACTAATGATGCATCTGTACACTACGTTACGGGTGCAACAAAATCCAAATAAAGGACAATGGAACTTTTTTGTACAGTTGCACATGATGGGGTTATCAACCCCACCTATATTATTTCTAATATCTCTATTATTATTATTACTACAATTATTTACACTAATATCATTTATCAATTCTACAATTCTATTATTAGGTATACATTGATTATTACCATCATTATTTAATTCATCTCTTGATGTGCTATCAGTTGGACTTATTCTTTCTACATTAGGTATATTGATATTATATGAACTATGTCCTTGATCACTAT
>NC_068983.1:129934177-129935156 GCF_001194135.2 Octopus bimaculoides | reverse complement strand
GATGATATTGTAAGCCTGCAGAATGGCCTCAATTCAATATATGAGTGGGCAGAGCAAAATAATATGCAGTTCAATGCAAAAAAATTTCAAGTACTGCGCTACAAGACCACAAGTGCCTCCCAACTGGCATACACAGGACCTGGAGGTACTGCAATCCCACAACCACAAACAGTAAGAGATCTGGGCATCAACATGTGTAGTGATGCATCATTTCACATGCACATTGTCAAGTTGACAGCAAAGTGCAGTCAACTGGCAGGGTGGATACTGTGGACATTTCGTACAAGGGATCAAAAAGTCATGTTGACTCTATGGAAGACATTTGTTTTGAGCCGCCTAGACTATTGCTTTCAGTTGTGGTCACCACACAGTATTAAGCGGACAGCAGAACTCGAAGCAATTCAGCGGCACTATACAAAAAAGATCGCCACAGTCCAACAGATGAACTACAGGGAGCGACTGAAGGCACTAGGTCTCCACTCCCTGGAGCGCAGGCGGGAGGGATATATATATATGTATAATCTATGTATGCATTTTTGTGTGAGTGTAAATGTATGTATATTCATTCGTGTTCTTTGAAACAATGCACGTTACCACAGATTTTGCCTACGGTCAAAATCAAAAATCTACCCCAATTCCTTGTAAATATCTGTGTATGGGAGACTAGTTGAGGTTTTTGTATTAATTTCATTTACATGGATATTCTCTTTGAAATATATTAAATGACTCATCTCTTGCGAAACCGGTTATAGCTTACTCAGCTCTGAAACGCACATACTTATTTCTTTCAAACTATCATTTCTTTATTTGACTCTAGTAGAACAATTTTTCTCTTCCTCTCTCGCACTGCATACGCGTGCACGTGTGACTGAGTATGTGTGTATGGCTGTATATGTATATATATATGCATGTATGCATATATATATATGTATACAAACACACACACACACATACACACACACACATATATATATATATA
>NC_068983.1:129933105-129933864 GCF_001194135.2 Octopus bimaculoides | reverse complement strand
AGAGAGAGAGAGAGAGAGAGAGAGAGAGAGAGAGAGAGAGAGAGAGAGAGAGAGAGAGACTGTTAGACAGAGAGAGACAGATAGATGCACTCGTATGATTAGATTTCGTTAACATTCCGACATCGATATTTCATTGAAAGCATAAGACAAACCAATTCTGAAGAGGACTAATGCATAAACCTTAACCAATGACACTATATACAAAATGAGGTGAGTTTGAAAGAAATTTCTTAGCGATATAGTTACGAATTTTTAACGATTTCTTCCTGAAGTAGCAACATATGATATACTTGAACATTTCGTGTATAGTATTTTCATGTCTATAGTGAAGAAATCTAGAAATATGCTTCTGCAAATGTGCTTATTGCTTTGGTGAACTTATTTTTAACATTCTTAAAAGAATACTTTTGCGCAATATTATTTTTGAATTTTTTAAACATTTTCATTCTTTGAACTAGGAAAAAGTTTTCAATATTGTTACGTCAGAGAGAACTCTTTTATAGTAAGAAAAATATTTACATAGAAATCCTCAGAATATGTGTAAGTGTCAATGCGTTTCTGCGTGTTTGTTTGTGTGTGTGTGTGTGTGTGTGTTTGAGAGAGAGAGCGAGAGTCTGTGTGTGTCTGTGCGTGCGTGACCATGTATGTGTGCATGAATTTTTGTTCCTTGTAGGAGAATAGCTTTTGATGTTTATGCTTCTACTTGTAAGTACTTATTCAAACAATTCATATATCCATGCACGCATATATATTTATATA
>NC_068983.1:129923815-129932891 GCF_001194135.2 Octopus bimaculoides | reverse complement strand
TATATATATATATATAAGTGTGTATGTGTGTGTGTGTGTGTGTGTGTGTGCGTATGTGCGTGCATGCGTGCATGCGTACGTGTGAGTGTATTTGTGTTTGTATATACATAGTAAGAGAAATTACACATTCATATTACCTTCAAGAAATGGGAACAAATTGATCATAGATTTGCTTAACTTTTCTCAATAAAATCCTCGCTGAATAAATATTTGGACCATTAACATAGAACTTAGAAATGCATGTGTTTATGTGCCTATACGCATGTGTCGAGTATATAATGCTATATACGCTCTAATAGACACACAAACACACACTAATTAATATATGTATACAAGCACACATGTATATATACACACATATATATCTGCGAGAGCGTGCATATATTTGACCGACTTTATAACGCGAAAATGTGGTACTTAATTATATTCTGGGTCTTACACGCATTAATTAATGTGTTAATTCAGCTGCTTCAATTCTGTGGATTTAGAATTCTTCAATTTCATCTCATCATACGTTCATGGCCGGTATGGAAAGAATGTGTTTATGAATTCTTGTTGGGAGCTTTTATACATCCACTCGTTAGTCCGTGTCACGATTTCTTTTTCAAGCAATCATTGGTGTATTAGTTGCTGCACTTCTGACCGCACATCTTTAAGTAAACATGTCTTGAACATTAGTGGTAAGCATACCCGTTGCCTTTGCAATGTAGACCACCAAAGCATACGTTTGTATAACCAGGTTTATAGCAGCCAAAAGATTCAAATTATTTGAAATGGTATACACATGCATCTGACGGTAAAACAGTCTAGTTTTCAATGAAGAGATACTACTCCCTGCAAAACATGAATGTGGCAAACAATATTCCCATTAAGACGTAAGTGGAATTCATTAGCCCGATATTAAGAAAAATGAGATGAGACTGAGTGCGTCAGCATAAAGTTTGCAGACCATTCATATACTTACACAGACTCGCACACGCACGCATGTGTGCACACACACACGAACTCACAAGCTCACACGCTCACATGCATGCACGCTTGCACGCTCGCACGATCGCGCGCACAATCGCGCACACAAACATGCATTTGTATTTGTTTCTCTTACTATGTTTCTTTCTTGTGTGTGTATGTTTATGTATGATTACAAGTTTACAAAACTGGGAGTAATAAATCTTTTGTAAATTATATTATGTTAGCATACTACAAGAACTGAATGGAAGTAGGCGAAAGCACTATACGAAACATATCTCTCATGATAGTACTGCAAAAATGAGAATTAAAACTCTTGAATTGTTTAATAATGCCATATGTTTCTATGAAGTTGAAAAAGTGTGAATGTAATAACAATAGTCATTTCATTAGTCTGATGGGTGTATATATCTACATTGTAATATCCGTGCAGTAGTTTTGTGCTTGTGTTGCTGCTTTTGATAAGAAAAGTTTGCAATGTGACATCGTTTTTCTTTATCTGTTTAGTAACATTAGTTACCGACATTGAAATACAGAGTACGTCTCTCAAATCAAATGTGAAAAATTGCCGTTGGAATTATGTTATAACCGAAATGATGACAGAATTCTATAGACCCAGAATCTTATTATTGATATGTGTGTGTGTATGTGTGTATGTGTGTATGTGTGTGTGTGTATGTGTGTGTGTGTGTGTGTGTGTGTGTTTGCGTGTGTGCGTATGTATGCGTGTATGTATGTATATAATGACCTCTGTTAGAAAAGGGTGATAGTAGATCGAATGCCTGAGATCAGTAAAACGTCTAGAATAAAGCTTGAGAAAAATTTTGTTTGATAACGAAAACATCTCACAAAGAACACTTTAGTTCGATAAAGAAGATTTACAGTTCAGCTAGCTAAAAGTTATTTATCTATTAATGTCAATCGCAAGATATGCTTTTTCAAAATATATGAGACAAATGAATACGAGAAAGATATTGGAATTCGCAAAGTGTACTTTACGACTTTCAAGTGTATAGATGATTAAGATGGTTATATTCTGTGTAAAAATATTCTGTGTTGTGTTGCTCACATGAATATGAGTCAGGGCAATAATTCTTGGGTATTGTTCTTGAGGGGTGACAAGAAGTATCAATCACAAGAGAGAATCATATATCAAACAGGATGGAGGAATATACAAACAGGATCGGATAACAAGAAAGCATAAACCTGGAACGTTCAGCATAACAACATGTACCACGGAAATGATAATAAACAAAGCCTTCACTTGAATATATAACAGAAAACATGTGACTTAAAACAGTATCATTAACGTACCATGAGTGGGAGGGATGACACATGAAATTCCATGACACTTACACACACCCTCGAACTGAAAATGCGCAACTCTTGCGGGGAAATTGATATATAACTAATGAAACTAAACAGGCCTGAGATATGCTTATTTAATCTTCTCAAAATACTGCATTCCGTAATAATATAGCTTTGAAGCAATGGATTGCGATGATGATATCTCATGAAACAGTTGTTATCCTTAGTCCTTAGTCTATCCCGCATCTGATGGCGCATTGGGCAGACACCAATCACCACTGATCTCTACCGGCAGCCTCTCTCTTGATGTTTTCTCAGTTTCTGTTTATTACTGCTATGTCTGCGTTGGACGATCTGCGCCATGTTGTTTTTTTGGTCTTCCATTCCTTCTCTTTCTGCCAAGTGGTTCCCATCTATATGCTGTTTTGGCGTGCCGTTGGTCTGGCATGCGGAAAATGTAGCCGGCTAGTCTCATTTTTCTCTCTGCCGCCACGATGTTTTGCAACCATCTTGACTGTGCTCGCTGGAAGACTGCAGTATTTGTGATGTGGTTGCGATAGGAGATCTTCAATATTTCCCGCAAGCACCTCTGATGGAGTACATCTAGTTTCTTGGATATTGTTGATGTTACATTCCTAGTTTCACTACCATACAGTGCTGTTAGTAACACGATGATGCTGTATAGACGCAGTTTTATTTTAAAATCACTGCTTTTATTTACCCAGATTTTCCCCATCTTTCTGAAAACTGCTGCAGCATGCCAACTCTCACTTTGACATCACTCTGCCCCTCCATCACTCGCAGATATTCAGAGCAATCATTCAGATCATCTACAAGAACAACAATTGCTGCATAAAAATGCAAGAGGGAAATACAGAATATTTTGCTATCAAAACAGGGGAGAGACAAGGCTGCATTATGTCACCATTCTCTTCCTGCTGGCAGTGGATTTCATCATGAAAAAGGAAATAGACAGAAAATATCTTGGTATTCGATGGCAACAATATCAGCAAAAACAGTTGCTATATAGTCAAGAAAAAAACAAAATATTAACAGTTGTGAACGTAAGAATTTCTACCGCCTGAACTCCATATATATTTTGAATCAGCAAATCAGGATTTTCTGCCATTGAACAAAACATTTATTATTTTCAAAGAGACTTAAATGATTAGAAAGTCGGGAATATTAGGAATGTAATATTTGAGTGGAAAGATGGAGCTGTTATTGACATGTATATGAATATAATCCGATTTGAACGTAGGGCAATATTTGATACGGATATTGAGGTAACAAAGATAAACGTTAGAAAAATCCATCGAGCAAATTTGCACATTTAAGATTTTAATTTCAATTTCTTTATATACAAATACAGAAAGATATTTAACTGATTTCATATTCTTTAACGTATAATTTAGCTCTGATAACTAGCACAACAAAACTGGTCAATGAGCTCCTTACAGAGCACATAATTCATTTCAAACTTTTTGTTAAATGATGGTAGTTATTTGTCGACCATCATTTGTAAGTGAAATCGTTGCAGTATTCTCTGAATTTTTCAGTTTCGCATTTTACATTATTTTATTCTTTTAGTATCACGTTAAAAGTGTGATACTGAAGTGTTTTGTGAGTTAATTTATGGACTTTTTAAATTTCTTCAGTTTAAAATAAAAAAAGCATATATGTTTTCCAACAAACTAAATTTTGCTTAGGTTTCTCTTTATACTAACAGATACTTATTTACCAGTAATCCCCAAAGTAATGCAGTTGTCAATAAAACAATATTTTGTAGTAAATAGAAAGTCTTTACGTCTCATGTATTTCAAACTTGTGGTGTGCTTTATATACTGCAAGCTAGTGAACGCTCACATAGTGTGCATATGTCATAAAGCAGATTCGCTTACACAAGTCAATTTCTGAAAAATAAAAAATAACTTTTTTTTTAAATCTAAGTACGACCTAAATTACCCACTGCAATTTGACCAAGTTCCCATTTGCCTATATGGGAGGTCGTGGTGAAGGCTATTCTAGGGTGTCCTTGTGTCTATCATTTCACTTCCGTTGCCCACTCACACGAATGAGCGAGATATTCCGAGCAAAATCTGTAGCCGTCTAAAGAGATTCGTGTCTTCCGCTCCTGTTTTTGCATGTACTGGTACTGTCATTAGTCTCAAGGCTCACCCGTTACTGCTTAGGTCCAAGAGAATCATCCTACCAACCTGTCTGGGAAAATATTATTCATCTTCAAATCAAAGCCATTTCGAAACGCACTTTCATTCAGACCAGCCGAAGAAGGTTAGACTCCCTAGTCATCCAGAAGAACTGTAAGCGATTACACTTCGGTAATCGTAATTTTATTAATGGCTACTGCATGCACCCGGAGTAAACTGAGGTGGTTTTTACATTTCTTGCCCAGAAACATTCAGAATTAGAGGGTACATATGTATCTTTACCCACTCTCCATCTCTTCTCTTTTGGGAGT
This sequence comes from Octopus bimaculoides, assembly GCF_001194135.2. Taxonomy (NCBI): domain Eukaryota; kingdom Metazoa; phylum Mollusca; class Cephalopoda; order Octopoda; family Octopodidae; genus Octopus; species Octopus bimaculoides. Next base: position 129,928,135 of record NC_068983.1, on the reverse strand, counting down.
CGCTGTATGACCATCCACTCAAGAGGATTTGTCTCGTCCGATGCCCCATCCATATCTAAAGAGTCAATAGGATTTCCGATGGGCATATTTCTCCTCTGCTCTTGTATCTGACGTCGTGGTTGCCACTGCTTTCCTCTTTGTGAATGAGAATATAAGAGGAGTGTGCGGAACTTCTCTCAACTTCTTTAGAGTGGGGAAGAATATGTTTAGTGACGAGTTTTGCCACAAATATAACATCTGGGTTTCCTACTCTCAACGATCAATCGCATTTGATCGCACTCTCTGAAGCAGAAAACGTTGGGGATAGCAAGGCTTTCTTCCGGAACCACCGAACTGGGAGCGGTAGACAATACCAGGCCGATATCCTGCTAGCGACGTATGTGGAAATTATTGACTGGAGCACTCGCAGATTCAAAGTACGGATACCTTGAAAAAAGGGAGCACTGCCATATGAGGATAAAGGTTGTAAGCGTAAGTGCAGAAGTACCAAGGATGAACTCCTGGTAGACAAACCTGCAAGTGGAGGAAAAGTAGCTTAGCAATGTCATGGAGCGATTATCCTAAGGCGTACGTTAAAATACCACATTGTTGGATTATGGAACATATTTAATTAGCTTTCGTTTTTACATCAAATTTCAGTGACAAACTATATTTTACTTTTGATTCACCTATATCTCCCACGTAGAACACCTGCTTGTGTTTCGTCAACGCTCCCTCCTTATCCCCCACCACCACCATCTATGCCGGAAATCTTATTAAAGACAGTGGTAAAGATGGTAATGATGGTAATGATAATTGTGAAATTGGTAGGGATATAGATAGCAAAAGCGGTAACGTTAGTAAGAATAATAATAATCCCTTCTGCTGAAGTTATAAGGCCTGAAATTTTCTGGGAGGGGACTTGTGGAGCACATCGACCTTAGTGGTTCATTTGTACTTAATTCATCTACCCGACCTCGGTGGAATTTGAACTCAGAACGTAAAATAACGACAGTGGTAGTAGTCGTGATGAGGATGGAAATAATGATTATCATAACTACAGTGTGATAAAGAGAACTAGCGAGAATGGGGATCTCAGTTGTAGGTTTTGTGCTTATTTATGTTTTGTCTCATATGCGTTGGTTTGAAGAGAATGTATTGAGCGCGGTCTGTGTTAAAGAGTTTATGCAGCAATTAGATATAAAACAGATACACTAATGGTCGGCTTTCCTGCAACTGAACACACAAAATACATCTAGCGTGCTTGTTGTGCTTGGTGTCTGCTTGGTACTAGAAAAAAAAAGACGAAACTTATAAACAGGTGAATGAATTCTTAGGAGTCAACGCTGTTCCAATAGTGTGTATATGAAGGTAGGTGTGAACTCATTGAGCCTTGGTCAGTAAACTACCTAGTTGTGCAGTCACGATAAAAATATCGGTAATTGCTATCTGAAAATGAGGGCTGCAACATTGAAACAATAGTCATAATTGCAGTAACGGGACGAGACTTGTTAGCTGCGCAGGAGTCGCGCACGGCAAGCAAGGTGTGTATGATCAGGCTCTGGTAGGTCGTCATCAAGCCATTAACCAGGACCAGACCTGAAGTCAAAAGTGCAGACAGAATAAAAATTGAATTGGAAAATGAGGTAAACAAGATTGTGATTGAATGTTGGCTGACAAGTGAGCCAGATAAAGGACGTTTCATGAAACCAATGAAAATAATGCGAGAGGAAAAGGGACTAATTGAGGCTTTCGCTCAAATTTTGATAAACCGAACGAGGTCAATTCGTATAAATGATTGGATTACTGAGCAAAGATTGAAGAAATTCAGAGAAGAATGGAAAAGGAGCAGAAGAAGGTTATGCAGCAATATCAGCAAGACGTGATGAAATGATGTAGTATGGAGTAAATGAAAAAGAAGGAATAAAATAAACGTTTGAGAATGCTGATGAAGTAAATTTTGAACATTGTCTAGCTGGACAAGTGATAATAAATGTTCCAAAAGTGTTAAACGATTAAGAGGAGGAGGTTCTAGAAGTGATGTGAAGTAAAATGCGTGCTGTGAACAATGAATTGCCACCAGATGTAAGGTATATTAAGGGGAAGAGTAATGAGAGAAACGGGTAAAGTGAAGGGCTTTATAAGCTTGGTTAAGACAGAAAATTATTGTAACAACCCAGCTATCATAACAGAATAGGATACAAGCGTAAAGCCGTTGAATAAAATAAGGTGAGTAGAATGAAAGATCGAAACTGGAGGAATAGAACCCGAATAAAGTTGGAAACTTCACGGAAACAACTGGGATAATGAGAAGAGAACTGTAGAGTGAAGTACAATTCATAAAATTGTAAGGACATAGAGGAAACGGGAAAGCAAGCTGTATATGAAGTATTGTCAGAAAGGATCACGGTTTTAAGGATGATTCAAAACTTTATAACGTTTGATTGGTTCAGAGAGAAGGCATGGAGTATTAGGAAACAAAGGAAGAACAACGCCAAAAAGTGATTCATGATGCAGAAGAGAGTAAATTATTCTCAGGGCAATTTGGGAACCAGACAGTGAGACAGGAGGAAAGAACAGGTTGGCACACACAGGTGAAGAGCCCATTTGCAACTGCACCACGACAGGATTACGTAATGATTGATCAATATTAAGGGAAAGTGAAGCTTAAGAAAGATAGCAACTTTCCATAGACATGGCCCATATGAAAGACAAGGTTATTGACGGCAGAATTGTACACGGTAACATGAAAGGATGACTGTACAATTTGATGAATGCCAGAAACAGGGATAGTTACTTACTTGGAGGACAGGTGGAAGCACGTTATTTCTCAAAGACGCCTTGTAAGTTTAGTTAGTATTACACTTTCCATCTATAAGCTGTTCACCACTAGCGAATGCGGTATATACTCATCAGGAAAGTAACGATTTACTTCCGGTAGAAGAGAGAAGATGCAGGAAGCAAAATCAGGCAGCCGAAGATCAGTTACTAGTTGATAAAGTAATAACGAGTAATTGTAGATACTGATTGACAAGATTGAATGTAGAGCATTGCTGGATTACAGAAACTCCTACTTCATGGTATTGCACAGTAGGATACACAAAACAACGAGCATATTTGGAATCCCAGAAAATGGTCAATGAACGTATGAAATATGGGAATAGGTAATTGTTTATAGTAAAACAATGACTTGGGAAAGTGAACATCAGACGTGGTATATTTCGCCCTGATAGCTTATCTTAATAATTGTATTGGCCATTATCTCGCTCATTTGATATTACGAGAAGTTAGAATAGCTAATGTTTGCCGAAAAGGCTATGGTCAGAAAACTCAATTGCTTTTTGTAAAGGTTATCAATCTTTATGCAAAAACTTGAAAGCCTGAAACATACTGCTTGAAAGTCTTGTACATACTGTTCGCATTTTCTGAAATGGAAATTGGAAGTGAAACGAGTGCAGTTTTGATAATGAAACCAGAACGATTTTAAGTAAGTCATGGAATTGAAATGCCAAACGGGCAAGAAATTAAAGCAGCTGAGAAGCGAGAGTGGTATATTTATTTGGGAATACTGAATGCAAATGAAACGAAACCTCGAGACATGAAGCAGTTTAGAAGCAGGGAGTACGTAAGAAGAGTGAGAAAAATATTACAGTCAACGATGAATTCAGAAACTGTAATAGAATTATTAAATGCAAGAGTATTACTGGAAATCATATATGGACAAAAGTGTTGTCTATTTGTGGGGCTGAGTGTCCAAAGGCTGATATCGACCGGTTGTATTTGCAACGCACAAAACTGGAAGAGGTTGATTAGTGGTTGAAATGTGTGTACATATGGAAAGAAAAAGCTGTCTAAAGCATTTATAAAACAGCACAGTGCAGTCACCAAAGGCAATGGCTAAGTAAGTGCGATTCAGTGTGGCTTAGGAGAAAAGGAGGAAAATGAAATGGAAAAACAAAAGTGTGCGTTAAACAAGTTGATGAGGAAACATTGCATAGCCAGTTTTAGAAAGCCACTGAAGTGTATGTGGAACAACAGCTGGTGTTAGTTAAATGAAAGAAGAAAAATAACCTTATTATAGCACGCTCGAAGGCGTGGGCTCAAAGAGGATATAAGATATATATATATATATATATATATATATATACACAAGAGGAAAACGCCAGGTCAGTTCCTTTTCAACTTTATTCGATTGTCAAAGAATATGTATAAGAATATGTATTTGTATTATTCCATATGTGCATTTTCATACACTGTTTTTAACATTTTCATTTTAATATCAGAGAATGTGTGATAATCAGTATGTAACAATACAAAGTTCATACAAAGCTTTATACTTTA
>NC_068983.1:129923070-129923805 GCF_001194135.2 Octopus bimaculoides | reverse complement strand
CTTCTTTCATATATATTTCCACTCATACGGTATTCCACAACTTTACTTTATTATATATATATATATATATATATATATATATATATATATACATACATACATACACATATTGGAAGGTTTGGAGGTGATGTACAGATATTTATTAATATGTCACATGTTTTTATAAATCACTGACCAGCGTTTGCATCTACTCTAATCGATTCTTCAGATTTTATTTATTTTTTTTAAAGGATTCGTCTCTTTTTATAGTATTATTCAGTGTGCCTGTGTATCTGAAAGGAGTCTCAACGGAAAAGAGAAGGAAAGAAAGAAGGACGAGAGAACGAGGGAAAAAATGTGCTTACATCTATACAACTGGTCAGTTCTTTCTTTTTTTCTCTTTTCCATTGACACTCCTTTCAGATATACAGGCACAAACACACACAAACCCTAAACACACACTCTCCCTTTCACTTTCTCCCCATTCCTGACCCTCTTTTACTATCCTATACACCCCACATTATTTTTTTCCTTCCCCTCTCTGTCCTCACCTATACCCTTAATAATACAATAAAAAGAGACGAATCCATTCCCCCGAAATTATATCTGAAGAATATATTAGAGTAGATGGAAGCGCTAATTTATGATTTATAAAAGTATGTGACATATTAATAAAAATCTGTAAATGTACAGCCATCCAAATCCCTGAGCACCTTATTATGTCTTCTAATATATATATATATATATATATATATA
>NC_068983.1:129914760-129922945 GCF_001194135.2 Octopus bimaculoides | reverse complement strand
TATATATACATGACCAAGTTGCGATATTTTTACACTGGAATAGCTGTTAGAAATGAAGAACTGAAGATTCTGCTGCTTGGTGTAATCATGGTGTTGGGACTCACTTTTACTCGGCGAAATGCAAGATCTTATGGCATTTCCCTTACCATTGTTGAATCCTGCCCCTTTGATTCTAGATTTGTAAAGAAAGATGTAAAACAAAATAAATATAATCTCTTAAAATATGAAATTGAATCTCCTGATGTAGAAATAAACAATCAGAACGACCAACGAGATAAAAACCAATGACAGACCTATCCCTGATGATAAAACCATCAAAGAAGCAAAGAGGTCTTGCATGACTAATATTGAAAACAACTGGAAAGCCAAACTCCTGCATGGAAACTACACAAACCGCCTTCCAAGCCGGTTATTGATCAAGGTCTATCAGACCAATGGCTACAAGGGACATGTCTGAAAAGGGAAACAGAAGATTTTGTTATTACAGCGCAAGATAAGAGTTTACCTACCATGCAAACGTCCTTAAAGACGGATCACATCCCTCGTGCAGAATTTGCGGAAAATTCACAGCATTTTCATCATGTTGTTTCTGGCTACCCTTTCCACGCTGAAAAGGAGTACCTCATGAGACATGACAGACTAGGGCAGTATATCCAAGGGGATGCTTGTAAATACTACAAAATTAAATCCCTTGGTAAGTGGTACAGGCACGATTCTGTAGTGATAATTTAATCATGCATAGTAAAACAAAAGTGCTCCTGCTACTCTAAGTCTCCGCAGTATGCCCGGTACAAATGTAGCTGAAATTAAGTTATAATGAAAAGAAACCATAAATAATAATGATGATGATGATGATGATGATGATGATGATGTTGATGATGATGATAATAATGATAATAATAGTAATAATAATAATAATAATAATAATAATAATAATAATTTTGCGTGTGTAAACTGGGAATGCAAACAACGAGTTTCTCTGCCTTAGGTGTACGGAAAACACTCGTCGAGAAACGGAAGAAAATTTTAAGAAAGAAGAAAAAAACAACAACAACATAATAATAATAATAATAATAATAATAATAATAATAATAATAATAATAATAATGTACACAATCCAATATTCAGCTTTTGCCAAACGGCCTGCAAAAATGATTTGTTTATAGTGATCAAATATTCGTGCTGAACCTTAGCTCACTCCCTCCATCAAATTCGTGATGCCTTAACAGGTTCACAGTGTAAGCACGCGTGAAGTTTCAAAGTGATCACAGAGCGACGGGAGGTGAAGTGGTTTGCTCGAGAACACACCACAGCACGCGGACTAGGAATGGCGATCATGAATTAACGACTGCAAAACCCTAACCACTAGGCCAAGAAGAAGAAGAAGAAGAAGAAGAAGAAGAAGAAGAAGAAGAAGAAGAAGAAGAAGAAGAAGAAGAAGAAGAAGAAGAAGAAGAAGAAGAAGAAGAAGAAAAAGAAGAAGAAGAAGAACGAACGAACATCTTTCAAAATAACTTCTTCTTACTCCTTACTTGACTTATTGATTTGTAGTTAATATAGTAATCCGTTATAGTTACTTCCATGTCGTAGTCTTCCCCTAAATGGGAAACAGCAATACAACAATATTTCGGTCAGTGTGATCGAACACGATTTCTTTAGCTAGATAATGTTTATGTATTTGAGAAATACTATTTTCTATACAACCTTCACCATAGCTAAAGGAAATGCCATTTGGTTTTGCTAAAGCTGTGTGTAGTTGCACTACAACATTGAGTTGGAACATTACAACCCTACAATGTAAACACAAAACTGTCTAAACCAAGATTTCGCATTTTATAGAAATTTAGACATCCAAGATAAATATCTTGGATGTCTAAAATTCGAAATTATTATACTATAAAACAAAATGTGTCAGCATTTTTCTTTTGTTTTCAGAAGGATATTTTGAGAACAGTTATATATAAATTCATGCTGTTTTCGATGCCTCTATGCCTGATTTTACAGCTTAACTTTATAACGAATGGAGTTTTAAAATGTTTGGAATAATATTTGGGATAAGTCAGTCAATCATAATGGAGATGCAGTATGGTTAAAGGAAGCGAAGGAAGAATTTGTGAAGAAGATGCCACTAGATTTACGACTAACTAGTGCATTAATGAGCAAAGTGTTAGGAGAAATGCTGAATGGGAAGGTTCCAGGACCAGATTTAGTTAAAGGGTAGTGGGGAATGTAATCTTGTGGTCTACATGTGTGGCTGAGGGAACAACTTCAGTATTTCCTTAATGGAGGAATAATACTAGGTTGGACGACTAGCGGGAGGAAAGAACTGATTATGAAAGATAAAAGCAAACGTAAAACATTTAGCAACTATAGACCAATCACTTGCTTACCATTAGTGTAAAAGCCGTTCAGAGGGATGCTTTCAGTAAGTCTTTATGAGCACCTTGAAAACAGAACTTACTAACACAAGAACAGAAAGTTTGCTGAAAGAAGGCGATAGGAACGCATGATTTATTATATATAGACAAAGCATTTGTAAATGAAATTTTATAAAACTAGAAAGAAAAAAATATAACAATAGCATGGATAGATTATAAGAAAGTCTATAGCGTGATCCTACACTCATGGATAAGTGAATGTTTGAGAACATTTAGTGTAGTAGACAACATAAGAGAATTAATTATCTGTTGCATGAATAAATGGAAACTAGATCTCTATTCATGTGACACACTATTAGGGAAAGTTAATATCAAAAGAGGAATTTTCCTGGGAGACTCTTTAATAAATGTCTTATGTTTCGTCGTCTTCAGTTTAGTATTTAGGAAAGTAATAGCATGGTATCAGTTCAGAAATAGAAAACGAAAAAAATAACTATTTGTTCCACATGGATGATCTGAAGCTTTTTCGTAAGAATGAAGAGAGAGATTCCTTAAAACAGACTGTAAGGCACTTCAGCAAAGTTATAGGCATGGGATGTGGCATAGATAAGTATACAATATTAGTGATGAGAACGGAATAGGTAGTCAATAGAGAAGGCATCTAATTGCCAGATTGCCAGGCATTAAAATATTTGAGAGGAGGAGAGAATTTCAACTAGCTATACGTATTAGAATATGAAACAGTGCGAAATACAGAAATGAAAACGAAAATTAAGGAGTACATCAGAGGGATGAGGGGCTACTGAAGTCAAAACTAAATGGTCCGAATCTAGTGAATGATGTAAATGCGTGTGTAGTATCATTACTGATATGCTCAACAGCTTTTGTAGGTTCGACAAATCTAAATTATCAAAGCTATATAAAAGAACTTGGAAGGAATTGAATTTGAATGGAGAAGTCATTACAAAGGCAGGGGTAGCAAGATTACACCTACTTAGAAAACTAGGCAGAAAAGAGTTAATATCAGTAGAAGACTGAGTGGAGTTTACTAAACTAGATACAGACTCCTATGTAGGTAATAGTGAAGAAATGTTATTAAAAGCTGCTAGGGTCACAGGAAAACATAGGGAAACCAAAACTCCAAACGAAGGTAAACACCAGGAAAATGAAAAGAAATTATCCAACTGTTAGGAGAAGGCTTTTCATGGTAGATTCGTAAAGATAGTTGCAGCAAATAGTAGTAGTGAGACATGGTTATGTTTTCAGAGAGGAAAGGTAAAAATAGAGACAGTGTATTTGTTAGTAGGTGTACAAGTTCCCGTATTAAGGTGTAATTGGATAAAAGCCAAGATAAACGAAAACCAAGTAGATTCCCGATGTAGATAATGCAAACCAAACGATGAAAGTGTTACGCATATAGTAAGTGAATGTAACATGCTGGTACATAAAGAATACAAGAATATTCACGACAATCTAGGGAGAGCAATCCATTGGGAGCTTTGTAAAAAGCTAGGATTTAAGCTACTTATAAATTGTATGAACATGAACTTATTTAAATACTAGAAAGTACGAAATACAAGATGTTGTGGGAATTTAGCTTTAAGACTGCCAGAGTAATAGAAGCTAGAATGCCTGATTTGAAAGTAGATAACAAGAATAGAATGTGTCAGATAATTGACTCTGAAATGCCAAATGGTAAAATGAATATGAGGGGTATAAAAACTAGCAACTAACGTAGACCTAGCTATTGAATTCAATAGACTATGAACATTGAGGATAAAATGTATTGGGATCTATCCCTAAAGATCTGAAAGATGGATAGAAGGAATAGGCATAAAACCTAGTTTAGTGCAGCTCAAGAGTACTTTTATTAGAGACAGCTAGGATACTAAGGAGGATTCTTGACATCTAAGATTACTTACAGCAACTCAATAGGAGATTTCTTGTCATCTAAGGCTACTTAGATGACAATTCCCACACTAAGGCAAGCCTGAAGTCGTTCCACCAGCCTCACATGTAAACTACTGAATTTCTTTAACTAGTAGCTTGCAAATAAATCTGGTCCTCGGCCTTTCCAACTCGGCTTTTTCTCAAACACTTTACGCATTAACGCACTAGTTAATCTTAGATCTGGTGGCTTCCGACTTACTATTTCTTTTCCAACAGTTGACTATATAGGAAATTAGTTACAGCAACAACAAAAGCAGCAGCAACAACAACAACATCAACAACAACAACAACAACAACAACAAAAATTACAACAAGAGTGTCAAATGCAGGGAATAATCATAGAAATATGTTGATTTCCATGGCCCAACCTTTGACAGACGTGTTTTTTTTTATATAGGAATAGTATTTAATTAAAGCTTGAAGGAACAGGTATGAATGTGGCAATATCATCAGAAATATTCGTGTTACAGTAGCTAACCCTTACAATACGATGTATCACATTTTCTTCCCAAGTGCCACAATATTGATGACAATTTCTGCATAAGTGTCATAGAGAGTATGGATCGTTCTGTAACTATGCCCTAAACGTGCTTGGAGAAAATAGCCATAACCTACGGATAAAATAAGTATCAGGCTTAGACAAATATGTACTGGGACCGACTCGTTGTACAAACAACCCTTCAGGCTGGTGCCCAAGCATCACCACATCCCATTGGTTAAAAGTACCAGACACAGCTCCGGAAGTAAAAGTGTTATGCTATTTAAGGAATGTGCATGGCAACCGATTGGTATATTTCCCACAATAAGAATCTGATTGGTATATTCTTCACCATACGAATACTAGGATATGTAAAATTTGTACGTTATCGCCTCGGTGTATTTCGCAAACTATGTTATGAATGTACAGCTGAAACATTTCTCTATATGTATTCCAGTATCTTGATATTACTTCAAAGCAAAAAAACATACAAACAAAACCGAAACCAAAAAACAAAAAACACTTGTTTCAAATCGTGAATATTAAAGCTGCTACTACTGCCGGTGCTGCTGCTGCAGATGATGATGATGATGATGATGACGGTCAGGAGGAGGAGGGGAGGGAAGAGAGGCAAGAAAGGCAAGAGTTTGGTACAAGGCCAGCAGATTTCGAGGTGATGATGATACGAATTTATTGATGACTCTTTGACTCGAACTTACATTATCGACTCCGAGAGACTGACAGGGTAAATCGACCACATCGGAACTTCAACTCATAAGTAAAGATACCGCCAATCATTTTTCTGGGTGTGCTAATGGTTTTCCCTCAGAAATTTTAACAAGACAGTGAACCTATATCACAAAGCAAATCTTTCCCCCATCCCCCATTTTTTAATAAATACTTTTCTTCAAGTATGTCACCATGATATATCATATAAACTGTCGTGGCCGATTTATATTCCATTCTATACACTCAATTACTATTATTCATTTGAATGCTGCTATTTAAGTAATATTTGACTTACATTTTTAACAAGACGAGTATTCGTGCGTATGCTATTTCGATCAGTGTTGTAAATCTAAGTTCTTAAGAGATGAAATATAAACTAATAAAATAATGATTTACTTAAGGCCTCAAACACTGATAATTCTAATTGAAAATTTAAATACGCTAAATTTGTGAAATCCTAAGACAAGCTTGTATTCCCCCTTAAAAAGACAAATTATTAAAGCATTTTAATATTTGAATCAAGTTATTATTAGTGTTTTGAGTATGAAGCCGTGCAAATAATCTCCTTAGAGATCTTTTAGTTTGTAATTCTGGTTATTTTCATTGATTTTCTTTGATATATGTTACAGGATGAAGAAATCTGGCAGCACTACACTGAGGGAAACCATTCCAGATATTAGTAGTTGGTTCTGATACTTGCGAATATTTGTCACTTGGATTTTAAGACGAGCAATATTTTAAAATTATCACAGCGTAGCACACATGTATGTAGGACCCACTGTGTTTAACGAAAATTAAAACGCAATAAGCTAGTGCACCATTCTATAACAGATTTTAAAATATTCATATCTCATTTCCAAACTATAAACTGACGTATAACAAAAGACAGAATGGTTATAATTTTAAAGTATGAGTGAAACACCTTCAACATTATCTTCGTGTGCATATATAATAGAACTTTAATAAGACATTTTAGAAAATATAAATTGAAGCAACTAGAAAATATTGATTTAAAAAATCAACAGAAAATAAATAATGCGATGTTACAAAAGCTAAGAGACGAATATTAATAATGACAACTACATGAACAACAATACAAGTTGTATCTGTATCACTATTTATAAAAATATGTGCCAATGATATGCAGTGGCAGTATCCTAATGATTAAAACAGCGTCAATAACAACGAACTGAAGATCAACTTCTCTATCAATATGGTAGAGTGGTTTAATTTATTTCATCTCCTTCAGAGCAACATTGAGCCAAATATCAGTGCTTTGAAGCCTTATCGATCAACTTTGGCTGATATCTGTAAGACTATATTACAGCAACTATTCCAGTGTATTCATTAAAACGTTGTGTAATTATACTATCACACAACACACCTAAATGCATTCTTTCATGATCTCCCTTAATGGCTATCGTTTGATAAAAAAAGCACCATTTTTATAAGTTATTGAAAGCTAGCAATCATTACATGAAGCAGAAATGGACATATTGTTGATGGAAGTTGGTTAATGTTTGTATTTATCACCAATGCGTTTGGTAACAATAGAATAACATGTGGGATTTATGTAATTAATGCTTTAGAAGCCTCATTCCAAACGAAAACAAATACGGATAAGACATGCTTATGATTTTAAGAAGGCGTATGAAGGAACATTAATATGCCATTATCTAATATTTTCTCGTTATGTTCACAGAAATAATTTTGGTGCAACCAGATGGAATCAACTGAAACAATTTTGCAACCAACTCTTTTATAAACTATAACGAGAATTATGATATGATTTATTTGTTTCTTTTAAATATCGAGCCAAGAATTCACTAAAATGAAATGATTGCTTCCATATGGATAAACGAAGATTTCTTTCATGCATAGTTTCATTGGAAACCAAGCTATACTGCAGCAGAAAGAGTTAACTTTATATTTGTATTTGAGTTTAATACACACTTCCATATTATGATTAACTATTGTTGTTTCATTCGACCACACTTCAGTCTTGAGCGAGCAGACACATTCTCATATTTGTTTCAGCTGTTACCACCATATATTTTATTCAAAAATCATTTAATCTGAAAAAATATCGTTTAAATATGCTCTTCTTTTTGCAGCTTTTGTAGCATATGGTGCGAATATATTTTGTCATATTAGTTGTGATATTTTAGTAGTTTCATGTCATCGCTTATGTTGTAGATAATGTGAAAAACTTTCCATCAACGTACCTATCATCTATGAATATATATATATATATATATAATCACGACACACTTAACTTTTACTTTGATTCCTGATTTCGATGGAATATAAGCTACTTGTTCGGTGAACAAAGACATCCGTGTGGAAGAACCGTATTTGGGTCACCGTTAATAGTGCAACAAGAGGATTTGTTATTAAGTAACTTATCTATCCATTTATATCGCTGGTTAATATACTTTTCTTTGTCGTAGTCAGAAATAGATATCAGGTTTTCATTGACGACTATGCTATCTAAATTCATTAGCTATTACATAGGATGATGTGGTTTCATTTAGAACTTTAGTTTTCATATCAGGTATATAAACATATAGTACTGCATGTAATAAAGCATATATATGACTGTGTGTGATTGTGAGTGTATGTATGTGATTGTGAGTGTATGTGTGTGTAT
>NC_068983.1:129908176-129914750 GCF_001194135.2 Octopus bimaculoides | reverse complement strand
TGTATATATATATATATATATGTGTGTGTGTGTGTGTGTGTGTGTGTGTGTGTGTGTGTGTGTGTATCCATGCTAAGATACGTCATTTATCATAATATTAATGACCTAAGATATTACTGATTATATTTCACGAACATCAGTTTATACTAAACTGTCATTTCTTATTGACAAGGTGAATATTATCTACGTTAAACTATTAATAATTATTGGATTTTCAGAGAAGCAAACTTTCACCTATCTGAAGCAAAAAAAACACTTGATGATAAAGAAATTACTTAGGATTAATATCATTTAGAGTGGATATATTATTCTTGGACAGGGCACAATTACCGTTGCCCAACATCTCTACGGCATTGGGTCTAACACAACTCTACAAACAAGCCAACATACACAACAGAACTAGGTCTTGCTTTGAGCAAGCAAACAACCACATTAATTTATGTCAAACCTAATACATATAGCCAGCTAAATTCTTGTATTTCCTATCCAGAGACAAATAAATTTTCTTTTGTAGGGCACCTGAAATTATAAAGAAGTTTTACTTGAATATCCGATTCATGTACATAAAATATTCCCGAGACAATTGTAACTCACTCTGTATAATAGACGTTTATCCAGTTTAAAGTTAGTATGCGAATTGCTGTGCAAGTAGCTGTCGACGTATCAAGTTTATATATTTTTTATCCACTAAAAATAAGAGATATGTAAGCATATGCACGCATACGCCTTGAAAAAGAAGTATATATGGTTGAGTATATTTTTAGGAATCGCTGTAGTGTGTGTTGATGTAAGGTGAACTAAAATAAGTTTGTTTCTTGTGACAGTGGTGTACTTTATAAAATGCAATCCTTTACGAGCTTCTTTAGAATATTGTTAACAATGAGTTCTGATATTTGTCCAGCTCTGTTCCTTCTGGGCACAATCCCATTAAGTCCGACTCTGGTTTTTCTCTCTCCCCGCGTTAAGAAATAAATATCATTAATAGGGAACGATTCCTTCTCCTTTAGCAGCATCACTTTGTTAAGTGTTACGAAGTATCATTGATAACTTATTTTGTTGAAAATGTAGAGGAGTTGAGCGAGGATCGAGCGAATCCTTCTGATGAAAATAAGTGATAACCTAAGTGAGATCATCCTAAATAACTTTTAAGTATCGGCTGCTTTCATTTTCGTACACTTTCCAGTGCATTCTTGAGGCAATTGGCCAAAATTGCATTTTTCACAACAGATTGCTGCTGACTAGTTGATCACAAGTAAAACTACTTGCATACAAACAATTGTATCAATAGGTATAGAATAGCAGTTTCGAAATTTGGCAAAAGGCCGGCAATTTGAAGGTAGGGATGAAGTCACTTATATCGGGCCTAGTACTCAACTGTTACATATTTCATCGATCCCGAAAAGTTAAAAGGTGAAGTCGATCTCGGCGGCGTTTGAACTTAGAACCTGAAGACGGGTAAGGTATCACTAAGCATTTTGTTCGGCGTTCTAACGATTGTTCCAGCTCACTGCCTTAATACATATGGAATATCGGAACGAAATGTCAACCGATAATATTGATTGCAAAAGCAAATCCAGTGGATGGGAAAGTCGATTACACGAACCCCATTGCTCAATTGGTTTTCATTTTCTGGACTCCCGAAACGATGTAATGTACAGTCGACCTTGGCAAAATTTTAACTCAGATAAATGCTGGTGAGCATTTCGTTCGCGTGCAAGGTCGCCGCCTTATTTTAACTATAAATATTACCAAGTGATTCACACTAAGATTTAAATTATTAAACATTTTAGAAAATTTGGGCAATTCAACTATACAGCTATTGTTACTCACTAATTTCATTTGTTGAGAGAAAACGCATAAAAACTACTATTAAGTAGTATATTAAGGAGGAGATATTTTCTAGCTAACAATATTCTGATCCTACTTGGGCGCAATTCTATTAATCTATTAATCTAATTAAAGTTGCATTGAGTAAACACAATTTCGATATAATAAAACATATATCCTTTCTTTCGTGTCTATCAGAATTTCAGCAACATTTGGTGGAACCAATATTCACTTGGCCTGCTAGCAATTAGAAACATATGAACCAGGTCGCATTTCGCTTTCACAGTCTGAATACATCGCCATACATCGCCTCCCGTTACTACAAACCAATAATATTTTGAAATTTAAATAACTCTAGAACACAGTAATATTATTTTCTTTGAAATAACTCATGACAAAGTGTGATGCATAAAATGCATCCAAATTGAATAATGCATCAGTTTTCTCTTTGCATAAAGTATTATAATAGAATACATTCGTTGAATTAATGCTGATATTTTCATAAAAAAGGGTGAGTTGTTAGAATACATTTGTTCTTTGATCATGTTCTGATATATTTCCATAAATATTTTTGATTCTAATTTTATTTGTATCTCTTACTTTTTCTCATTACTGTTGTGTAACGTATACACTTACAGTATCAAGAACGCTGTATCTCAAAAGGAAATCTATCCGTGCTGAAGTATTATTTTCCCTTGAATCTGCTCGTACCTTCCGTGTTTATCCCTCATAAAATACCTGAATATATTCGTCTTTTCACTAGATTTAGAATTTCTTTTTAAAATTAGAAATCACTTTGATGAAGTTTCTCGAGTTATTTTGTTTCTTCTTTTTCATTCATTCATACGTTCATTATTGTTGTTGTTATTGCAGTTGTTGTTGCTATTATCATTATTATCATTATTATTATTATTATTATTATTATTATTATTATTATTATTATTATTATTATTATTATTATTATTATTATTATTATTATTATTTCTTAGTGAGGGAAGCGAAAGAATAACTTCACCATAAGATATCGAATTCTAGTGGCAAAAATGTACTTAATTACTTGTACAAGTAACATTTACAAAATATAACTGTCACGAAGACACGGACTGCGATAGATTTCGGTCTCTGTATTGGCATTGCTATGTACGTTTGTTATCGGATAAAATACCTGTTCCATAGTATCTAGCTAGCAAGCTATTCATTATCCACTAATTCAAAAAAACGAATTCATTTTTCTGTTTCAAAAACCGCATGGTTTCAACACGCAATATATCGTAGAGTTAAAAAAGATTTGCCCGACTTCTTTGAATCACTACTTTTTTTAACGATGCCTAGCTACATAGCAATGCAATGAAAAGGAGGAACCCATGACTGCTAAACAACTATTAAAGTGATGCCCAGTAGAACACACAGAATCATACATGGGGATAATCATACATGTATCTATATAAATATTGTTATATTTAGAAGTACATAGAGTTGTATCTGGGCTACAAACCTATACTACGTGTGCGTGCGTGTTTGTATACGAGTTCCTGGGCGACACAAAAAGTGGAGAAATAGAGTATAGTTGGAGTTAAGTGTCAGACTCAAATAATTCTACATCTGCTGAGTAATATTATCACAGTTGTAAATATTAACGCATTTACCGCACATACTCCTACATACATACCATTACATATTTATAAACTCAGTAGTTTTACGTATGAATAAACGTTTTAATTTCACATTTTACGACTTAGTATATTTTTATCAAATAATTCTTAAAACAAATATTGCAAAGTGATAGATACCGTGCATGTGTTATGTGTATAAGTATGTGTATGTTGTTATTCAGTTTTACTTCAAAGTGTTTATGCCAATAGACAAAAAGGCGGTTTCTAACTTAGACCCATGTCTTCTTCATAGGAATCTCAGCAACATTAAGAGTGTGTTTGTTTGTGTGTATGTTTGTGTGCATGTTTGCATTATTTGGAGTTATTGCATGCCCAGATTTGTATGTTTTGTTTTATGTAAGGGTTGTCATGCATATAGTTGCATGTCTAGACATGCAGATATATATTTAAATGCTAAATTTGTGAGAAGTTTTACAAATTTTGACATTTCCATTCATGGTTTGAATTTTTAATCTTCTAATTAGCTTTGTCCTTTCTTCTTTTGAGAAATTTAATCCCACAATATTGGTGCTTAGTTACTTTGTTACACATCCGTGTAGCTCAATATTTACAGGTATAAACTCGAACGTTTAATTCTGGAAGAGTAGATGTAAATTTCTCAGTTATTAAGTTTTCACTGAGACATTCCGCCAGTTCTCTTTCGTATTATGTGTTTCAATGGCGCTTTACCATATTGTGGGTTCTTTTCTCTTTGACTTCAGGATTATTTTTCACATGGATCACACTATACCTTGTATTGGCTACAACATCATATCCCCTTTGTAAGTTAAGAAGTGCTGAGAATTTTGGAAAAACGCTTATGTAGTGGTGAAGGCGGATCTTGGTCGTTATTTCGACAATGTCTGCATCGGTTATCACACTTTGGTGTTTTTGTATATTTCATATCCTTTTTTGTTATTCACTGTCCCTGGATTGCCAAGGCGAGCACTTCAAAGTGAGAGTAATCCGTTTGTTTCTCCATGATTGTTTTATTGATGAATGTTTCTGTAATCCCAGAGCTTTCTGATAACATATGCAAGTAACGTCTTCCGCTGATATACACTCCTTCTTTCATCTGCTGATGCATTGCTGTAGAGTTGTGCAACGTTTTGGACATGTATTCAAGGTTATCAAACAAGGAATTTTGGTCGAGGTGCTGCTTTCCAAGTTTCATGATGTTATCTGCTTTATGTACGAATCCTTAATGAAGGGATTCATTTTGACACTTCGAGGTTAAAAGACCCTGCCGCAGTGATATAACATTCAAAAACAGTTTGTATCGGTATTCAGCCTCTTCTTCTGTGTTTATTTATAAACAGAAGCAGTGTACATCACCGTTGATGTGAAAACATCAATAGCTCGAATTTCATCAAGCGTGAAATCAAATTTTGGTATGAATACTGACACGGCAAACACATTGTGGGCCACCGTTTTATTGAATGCACAAAGTTCTAAGGTCTATATTTTCCTTATCCGGTTGAAAAATACTTTCGTGGCACGCGCCTTAATACAAGTAACTTCGTAAGACATTAGATGTTTTCCATCCTTATATTCTTCAGCATTCCTCATCAGATAGAAGGGGAACATTTAAATCAGTGATGGAGATGCTATTAGTGTAGATTACAACGTTTCCTCTTTTCACAAACAAACAGCAATATTCTTTACCTGCATCCTTTGAGAATTACGTAACCGGGTTTAGGTTCTTTTTCGTTTCATGCATATATTTGGGATACAATGTCAATTTATCTATAAGGAATCAATGTATTTTGGTATTTCTATTGTCAGCCAGTGTGATACCTTTTCCATTTTCTCAATATAAGTGGGAAAAGGTTAAATTGAGTGTGTGAACAACACGACAAAGATGCTGTTCCCTTAGCATGTACGTCTGCAATACAGTATTATTTGTAATAATACAATCACTCCTTGTCGTCAACTTCAGGATGAAATTATGTGAGTTATGGATTTGAATATGCTCTCTAGAAATTCAGGTTACAGCATCCATTAATTGGGGAAAGCAAAAGCTTTTTCGTACTCTCACCACATTGATACCATTTCTTCTTCTAAGGCTTCCAAGACATCAGTATTACAGTTTTATTTATCAACAAATGCTCAGCACATTACTGGACACCCATCTTCTCTGTGGCTTTTCGACTGTGTCCATGTTTTTGCTTCACAATGGTGACAAGTTCTGGCATTTGGTTGATTCTACGTTTGTGAATCGATTTTGTGTCTGCCAAACCCAACCAGTTAGTTATAATACTATTCCTGCTGAGAGCGTGGTGGCATTCTGGGCAGTAACCCGTCATCAACGTGTGACAATCACCACCTAGCCCCAGGAGACATACTCTCCAGATGTGAGATTACAGCAAGGTTCGTCCTAAACCAGGACTGTCATGTTATGTTGGCAAATAATATTTACTCCACAGTTCTGTTGCTGAATATCTCTCGTTGGGAGATTTAAAAATAATAATTTTGTATATCCTTTGTCCAGTGACAGACTGTGGCTTATTTTGAGAAAGGAGACACAAGCAATAATAAATCTCTGAGCGAGATATAAACAGTGGCAGCCCGGAATCGTGAAGTATATTTGACACCTAAATGTGACGGACCCATAGGGGACAATGCTACCGGTGTTTATATGTCTTCCTGGGGCTATAAACAACAGTATCATCGTCCCCTATGCACCCACCACCTTTAGTTGATAAATATACTTCACGATTCCGCACTGCTACTTCTTACATTTGGCTCAAAGATATATTATTGCTTGTTTCTCCGTTTTCGAGATCAGCGACAGTTTGTCACTAGAACAAGCATATAATATTTTATATTTGGAAGAGTTCGCATCACTAGCTGCTCGTTGTCACACGCTGATGACAGGTTGCTACCCGGAAACTCGCAAATACTAATCCGGCCCAGACGTTGTGTCGTTAGCCAGCTGGAGAAAGTGTTTTCCTGTAGTAGCTATAAACAAAACTAGCATCGTCCCCTATTGGTCCGCAATATTTAGGTGGTAAATATACTTCATGATTCCGTGCTGTTACTATTTATATCTCGCTCAGGGATTTATTATTGCTTATATATATATATATATATAT
>NC_068983.1:129906292-129907694 GCF_001194135.2 Octopus bimaculoides | reverse complement strand
CATAAGGAATACTCTACACTTAAAAAAGAAAAGAAGGGATATTCGTAAATGACCAAAACGAGGTAGAAACTTTCAGGATGTAGGCACTCCTCAGAAACAATCTGACACGTAAAAACAATGGACATGGCGGTAGTTTTAAACGGACTACATCTTTGCTTGTTACGATTAAAACGTGTATGTGGCTTTCGAGTAACTACAATTAACTAAAATACAAATTTTAAAAGCTATGAATTTTAAATTTATTAATTAATGGCAAAAATCAATTTCGTTTTCACAATTAGCATCCTACACTATATCCGTAGAGCTCCAAAATAAGGTTTCTTTCTTTCAACATAATTGATGTAAGGACCAGTTTTGCATTCGCCATCAAAGTGAAAGATGAAAGAGATAAATTACTAGAGAGAAAAATATTGCTAGGGGAGATAATTGTTCATTCGTTTATTTTGCAGTATAGGGGAGGTAATTCTGTATTTTTTATATTTTTCGTTTTTTTTTTCTTCACTTTCTTACCCCAAACTTAAAGAGAGTCTGCATAACCATAAACTGATTTAGAGCAGAGAACAGCTTAATATATTCAAGACATTCTCACCAATGCCAAACGATTCTCTAGAACAGCCGACGTAAAAGTAGTAAAGTGTGGTCGCCCTAATTGCGAAACACGTCCCAACCTATTTGAAGGATCAGAATTCCATGTCAGACAATGACTAATAATCAAAATCATATCTAACTACACTTGCGCCTCCCAAAACCTCCTTTATATAATAAGGTGCTCGGGCTGCCATCGAAACTATTGGCTCAACAAGAAAACCGCTCCAAAAGAGATGTACGCCCACCGACGACAAATGTCCTCCCCACAATGTCGCCAAGTTAAGCTCAGTCAACTCATTGACGAGTTTGCAAAACGATTAGAACCACAATTCGTAATTTTCCCATTTTATCAACTTGCCATCTGTATCTCAACACAATTTAGACTGTATAAAACCTCATTTACCCAAAAATATAAAAGAGAATTAGATATGAACCCGTATTAAAAATATAGAACTTACTCCATCTAATGGAAGATAAAGTAGAGAACACAAAATAATTTAGATTTACCTATATTTAACTGCAAAATAAAGGAGTGATCAATTATCTCCCACTAGCAAAATATTTTTCCCCTAGCAATTTATCGCTTTCAAATCTCAGCTTGATAATCAATGCGAAACCGGTCCTTACTACAATTACGTTGAAAGAACAAAGCCTTATTTAGTACAAAATTCTATATCTTTATCCCGGCTCTAATATACTCTAATTCGTGTAAATCATATCTTTTGTGTTTTTAAAAATTTGTCTTTCTTACTCTCTCTTTCTTCCTTCTTCTGTGTGTGTATATATATATATATATATATATATATATATATAT
>NC_068983.1:129903128-129906112 GCF_001194135.2 Octopus bimaculoides | reverse complement strand
TATATATAATCACCAGATTAAGCCTAGTCTCGCCTATAACGTAAGAGCATACCTTCCCTGCCTGTGTATGTATATATTTGCAATCATTTACTAACTCTTACTACTAGCAATGTAGGTGCGTGGGCTCACTTGGTCACATTCAGTGTCTTTATGTTGTATCCCATGGCGTCTTGCTCTTTATATTAATTTTAATTATGCGCTTTAGCATTTCAAGTCCAGCGATGTTTATGGCAGACAGAATTAGCGGACGATCAGCCGTTCCAGCAATCACCACTGACGAAACCTAACGTAGACGCATTACTAGAGACGGTCATGGAGTGGCTACTTCCCCTTTCAATTTATGTAACACTTATTTCAAGCAATGTAGGTTCTTAATACTCGGATATGTGCGGATTGCCCAATGCATAAATAAGTGGGTTTTTTTTTTCTAATGCAATGCCAATCTCATTTTTAAACGACTTTACAAACTAAAGAATGCTTGGGTGTACATTATCATTTATTCTCTTTCTGTAATCACAAAATTGGCTGATAATATATTTTGTAGCATAATGTGTAGCCCCTTGAATCTCTCCTGTTGGCTCACCAGTCATTTATTTTCAATGATCCTGTATACAAAGAACTATTAAATTATATGTGCCTTATAAATTTCATATCAATCTTTTCATAAATTTTTATTGCCTTCTCGATGACCAATGAGATCTATCAATATACATCTTTGATACAGTCCACAGCTTTCTTCGAAAAGTTATCTTCTTTAAGCATATCGGCTGTTAAACTTTTCAGGGATGTCCTTCTAAGATACGAATTGGAATATCTCGATGAGTTATGGATTTGTTATTAGGAATCAGGGAACAAAATTGTGAGAGTTTGTGTTATCCTTAGTCCTAGGTATTCTTAATATTAGGAGATACATTGAATTAAGAATAATATATGAACATAAATAATTCATTACAATTGTTAGGTGGTAATAAATATACTACCGTAGGAATGAAATTTTAAGTGATCCGCAAAATATTGCGCTGACCTTAAAAGAGTTGACACAGATGCGAGCTTATAATCATGTACCAAAAATAGGCATAACGTGGTCGAATAGCAAGACAAATATAATAGATTAAATTCCCTTATGACATACCTTACTGAAGTGATATATCCCATCATTTAATCATCTATATATCACAAAAACGTGGACTTCTCATGCCTCCAATGACTTTATCATGGATTGATTGGATGAGGCTGAAACAGCAATAAAATCTAGAAATTCCGTGAATACATATTCAGAAATTGAAGCAAGTAAAATTAACCTCTCGAAGTTTTCAATGTTTATGTGTCATTGAGTTGAATTTATGAAAAGATTTTGCTTAAATATCTTCTTACAGATCTAGGTAAAATCAAAATACGATTACAATCCATTTACTATTACAGTCTCTATTCCTAAAATTTTATATCTCACTCTCTTCTAGAATTATTTTTGAGAGTACAATATCCGTGCGTCCACCGTTGTTTGAAGTCGATTCTTCACAACTTCTATTAGTTTAAGTTATTCTGTACTCTAATGATATTAATCCGTCTTGTTTCGTTATATACTTTTATACAAATCAAATTAAATATACACGAACATAGACTATAACGTCGTTTAAAAATATGTTAATTTCGTATTGTACATTTATACAAGCGATTTTAAAAGGCGTGCAGAACTATTACTTGAAATGTTACAAAAGCAGAATAATGTTATTTTGTGTGGGATTGCGTGAAATACACTGTTTAGCTGATATCTGCTAAAATATCCAAGAGAATAACGTAAACTCAACATAAATTTAACAACATAATAAACTACTTCAAATAGTACATTGAATGGTCAGACAAAATTCCTATTTAACTTTGATAAAATGACTGACTAACATTAAGTAGCATCTAGTCGATAAATAAGTGGGTAAACGAAAACATTTGTTTCGATGATCCCGTTAGCGGTGATAAATGCTTTTTTTTATGTTATTAGTGAAGAACGAAAAGGAGAAAACAATCAAACGGAATTAATACACCCGGAGCCAATCTGAGGACAAGTACATGATGTAAAGTCGGCTGTTAAATTTTTGACTTGATTTTACTGCTCTTTGCTACATAATACCTGAACGATATTGGATCCAAGAACTAGTAATTATAATTTCAATCTGAAACAGTAGTTTCTATTGACGTAATCACAACCATTGAAGAAATGTGAATTTGCATTCAATAATATTCCGTGCATATTCTCTCACCCGACAACGATCAAATAATACGAATAGTCGTGAGGGTTAAAATACATTCGTTATTGTTGTTTGCAGTGCTGCTTATGCTGATGTTGATTATAGTTATAATACATTATTTACATTATTTACTTTTGACGTATATTTCTCCTCATCTTGTTTGTTGTTAACTCAACGTTTCGGCTGATATGCCCTCCAACCTTCATCAGGGGTCTTGGGGAAATTTCCAGCCTGGATTCTCATTCCTAATGTATTTTTCGATTTTATTATTATTGTTATTATTATTATTATTATTATTATTATTATTATTATTATTATTATTATTATTATTATTATTGTAATTATTATTAATCAGGTTACTGCCTGGATTTGAACAAGGAATCTTGGGGTTAGTAGCCCGCAATCTTAACCACTACGCCATATGCTCATGGGACTAGTGGTTAAGTGCGCGTACTACCCACCCCGAGATTCTGAGTTCGATTCCAGGCAGTGACAATAATAATAATAATTGTTGTCTCCATGTACAGTCTGCTTGCACCTACAGAGTATCTCAACAGGCATGATAGAGCTGCACAATATATTCACTGGGTAATATGCAAAAACCTGGACTTGCCCCATGATAAAAACTGGTGGGAACACAAACCACCCCCAGTACTTGAAAATGATCACATTGCACTCCTCTGGAACTTCACCATTCAAACTGACAGAAAGATAGACGCAAATAGCCCAGACATCATACTG
>NC_068983.1:129893237-129902776 GCF_001194135.2 Octopus bimaculoides | reverse complement strand
CCTAGCTCAGATACCAGGAAACCCCAAAATGGCTGAAGTTCAAAAGATAGTGCTCATGGGAACTGCCCATATCCTACGTAAAATACTGTCTATGTGATCTCAAATTTTAAAGCAAACACATACTTTTCTTATGGTTTCTTAAACATTCACTTGAACAAAACTGTACAAATCCAAATATATGGTACCCTAGGCATAACACCTACATGAACTTCTAACTTGTTGTCTCTTGAGGTCTCTGTGTGAGACTTGGATCCAACTTGTACAAATGCAAAACAAAAGTCAAACATAAAATAATAATAATAATAATAATAATAATAATAACAACAGCAACAACGAAAAATACCTTCGGAATGAGAACTCAGTTTCGAAGTTTTCCAAACACACCTGATGAAAGCTGGAGAGTATATCAGTCGAAACGTTGTGTTAATAACAAACAAAATGAGGACAAATATCCGTCAAATGTAAACAATGTAAATAATGTACATAGTTCCTCATCTCTTAAATATAGAACTGTATAGTTATAATGTTTGTGATGTTGATAATGTGGATGGTGCTGAATATTTTGGTTTTGATGTCGATGATGATAACAATGATGATGTTGTTGTTGCTGACGACAAAATTAGTAATGGTGATAAATTTGATAATGATGACTGAAGATGTTGATGTTAAATTTGAAAAATAAAGAATGACGAGTTAGAGACATAATGATGATGTTGCCCTGACAAAGAAGATGTTCCTGACCATGCTGAACATGATGAAGGCGGTGGTGATATACATTGTATGATTATTAATGATGCCGGTGATATAAATTATAGTTGATGAAGACGATAATGGCAATGATGCTGATGATGAAGATTACTATTGCCATAATATTTGTTGTGTTCGTGACAATTACAATGATATTCGTGATAACGATGTTGTCTATATTGAAGATGATGTTAGTAACGATAACGTTATTAGTAATGATACTTTGCTGGTAATTATGCGGCCGTTTATCGTTCTTACACTTATATAGTCATCAACATCAGGTGCAGGAGCAGCAGAAGAAACATCAACATCATCGGCTACAGGACCATTAATCTTATAATCACCTCATCATCATTGGCGTCGTCATAGCCGTCGTCGTCGGCATCATCATCGTCATTGTCATCATTAACACTGACATCATATTCCTCACATCTTTATACTTAAGGTTCAGACTCATATAACCAGCAGAACAATCACCATGATCGTTATCGTCCACAATATCATCATTAACAGTAGTGCCAAGCGTAGAAAGAATTATCAGTAGCCCATACGCAGTCACTATTACGACTAAAATAACTACTTTCACAACCACATTTAGACACAAATTCATACTCCTAAATGATCAATATTGTTTTAATCATCTAATTGCATCTTCGCGATATTCATCGTCAACAACAGAATGAAAATTAGGATACTGCTGTTCAGACTATATTTACTTCTTTAACTCTGTGATTGCAGGTTACAGGTACGAACTACTGCATTGATTTCTAGTGCCCTGTGATCATGTCTTCAGCAAGAAATCGACAATAGATGAGTTATATTGTAAACTTTTAGAATGCAAATTATTGATATTTATTTTAACGGGAGGAACGGGAAATTTACCTTTCAGTCGAGAAATGATTATTTTTAATAGAGAAGTTTTGGTTATTTGTATCAAGTTACTTTTCAAGTTACGTTACGTAAGTTATTGGACAGTTAAGATATTTGGGCCGGAAACGTGATTTTGTAAGAAAAAAGACTTCTCTTGTCTCGCTCAACAAAACTTGAGAGAGTTATTTGTCCGAAATAATTGGAGATCTTGATAGATGGATTAACCCAATCCAGTCTTTATCTAATTGTACACAATCTATCTCCTTGATACATTTACCAATATTCATATTAATGTATAACATCTTTGGGCTGGAGATTAGTATTTACATTAATTTAAAGCGCCATAATAGCATTAATCTTTAGCTCTGTTTTCCTACTCTATGTCAATAACTTTACTTTAAAGTTAAAAAATATTCCTGTACAAATTCATATTTAAACAATCTAAAGTAATAACTCTTATAATTATGCAGTATTGTACAAAACCGTCTATCAAGTTAGGCATAGCTACATTTTAAATAATATTTATTTGTAGTTATATTAAATATGACTATTCCTTTATGTTTTACTTTTCAGTAGGCGCCAGTATATATCTTTGATAAAAAATTTAGTCGAAGGATTTTTTAATACTAAGATGAGAAAAGCATCATATGAACTTAGTCACTGATTAAGAGACATGCCGCTAGACTAATTCTGGAGCACGGAAACAAAGAGGGAGAATATACGTTTGGAATATCTGTCTTAGTAAGGAAAAATACTATACAGATTTCATCTCACATCTCTCTAGGACTGCACTAGAGTGTGGGAAAAAGTAGCATTCACATTTCTTTTCAATAGATGCCGATGCCTAAAACGATAGACAGACATTTTGCAAGTAGCAATCCTGAAAATGTACACAATTTTTATTTTTTTTATTTTTTTTTATCAGGAGCCTGGAATGCGGTATCTGGATAACTATGAATGTAGTCAAGACAGCATTGGAGGAAAATCTTTTTAACTGTGACCTTTTATCGCAGCGGTTTAATATATAATTAATGAAATTTTTTAACATGGCACTTTAAAAAAATATTATATAAATTTAGATATTTTATTTTCTTTCTCTTCATAATTCAGTTGTCATTAATACACAGTACTCAGTGTTCAATCGTGCAAATTCTTTTATACCTAATTAATTTGACCTTTTTGCTACGACAATGACATAGAAACAGAAAGCATATTTATTCCCGCTATAAGTAAGATGATATTTCCGTTTTCACAATTTCGTTTACTTGCCTTCTTATAACGCTTTTTGAGTGAAATTACGAATGCATTCATAAGGTTCATAGTTGTTTCTCTCCACCTTAAATACTTTTTTATGACATTTCAGCTCTTTGATAAATAAGGTTAATCAATATACTAGTGATTTCTTAGATATTCATTTTAAAATATGATTACAATATGTACTGTAACACTCTGTACTAACGACAGTGTCGAATATATTACCAATGTAGTTTCATTGAATGGTTGTATGAGCATTCATGTGAAACTTGAAGTCCGTGCCAAAACTATGCGCGTGACTGTTTCTGCAAATAAGCAGAAATACCTCATAGTGATGGAATATACTTCGCAAAACTGTCGGCTGGGTTTCGATTTCATTCTCCCGCACTAAGGATTTTTTTTAATTTTCCGTTAGACAGGATCTACACCTGCTTTACGAGTGAACTGGAGCACAGAAGGATCTATAAGACATCTCAGATGAATTCTAAGGCTAATTCAACGTTTTTGGTTTGCTTCACATTGTGCCCGATCATTTTGTATGAGAACTATGTTAAGAGGGACAAAGGCTCATTTACTTACATCCTAATTCAATAAGTATGTAATTAATTCAGGTGATAGATGATGGAACATAATAAAGAACGTATGCTATACATCTTCAAAATGAAGAATTATGTGACAAAGTGTTTCTGAGTAGGTTTATGTATGAATATAACTGTTGAGAAATAGAAAAGCGATTTGTGTAATTTACAAAAAAATATTAAAATATAAGAATCCACACAAACTCACTAATGTATATAGACATCTACAGCAAAATGCACGCGCACATTACATTCGTTATCTGTTTCTGGTTTCAATAAGTTATTTTTCTGGGCATACATCTAGGTTTTAGAGCAAACATTGAAGGAGACATCCTTTTTTAGATGTAATGTATTGACTTTAAAGGAACAATCTAATACATAAGGCATGAGAAATCATGTAACATCAGGCGAAAATAGGCTTTATATGTGCCCATACATAAACAAACATGCAAAGGAAAAAACACCTTTACAAATCGCAAACATTCACATACACGATTACAATAGTATTGCGTGATTATGCAAAGATGATATCTAAACGATTTGGCCCACTATATGGTTCTACTCAAAGTTAGAACAAAAACACACTAATTCAGCGTTAAGGCAGTCAGAAACAAATATATATTCCTTAAATCACACTCTAGATCTACAGGTTATGTTATGATTCTATCATACATGCTACAACTGAAATTCAATAATTTTGATTCAAGTTTCCTAATTCATCAAACAGTAAGTCTATTAATCCTTTTTAACCTAGTCGACGCTTAAAGATATTTGTTTTGTATGAACTCAATCAAATCTGTAAACCTTTCGAAAATAAAATACAAATTGCAATGCAGTACGTAAAGAACGGAAGTCAAAATGACACCGATGAGTTTGGCTGATCTTTTAAAGATAAAAAAAAAAATTGGATAATGTTGACAACAGTGGTGATATACAAATGGGAGCTGAAAAGTTTCTGGCTTTAAGTGAAAGAAAATACAGGAAGATCAATTAAATATGATTTTATTAAATATATTCTCCTCTCAGGTTCACACACTTATTGCAACTGGCCTTCAGGTTTTCTGAGCGTTGATAAGGAACTTTGGATGTTGGGCCTCGAACCCAGCCTTTCGCGATAAACTTAAAGCCAAATAAGTTTCAGCACCCTTACGTATTATAAAAGGAAAGTACTGAAACTTTCTTTAAGGTCTTGGGTGGAAGCTTACATTTGGCTAGTGACAGGCTTTCGACAGGCACAAAATTAATGAAAGGGAAACTGTCCAGGTGAAACAAGTGGAAAATCCATTTCAGAAACATCTATCGATATATCTTCTAAGGAGACTTCAAATGCTTGATAACCAGTCTGGGACAAGCAGGAAGAAATTGTAACAAATTGACTGCACCAGAAACTTTTCCCTGGTTTATGAATCATACAATCTCTCTAGATCCAATTCTAATTTCAGGGGTGTGCCTTTGTATGTAGTAAATTAGGGAAATAATAATTATTTAACATTTCTGAAATTAATTTTTGGATCTTTTCCCTTTGGCCGGCACATTTAAAAGATAATTTTTTTGTAACTAAACACTTTACAAATTCGTATACTGGTAGAATTTGTGACATAAAACATCATTTATTCTTGGCGTTTTTGAGAAAAGTGTGTATTTTCGAAGTTCTTTCGTGTTAAAGTTGTATTTCGGTAAATTCAACCAATCAATGACGTCTATTGAGGTGAAAACAATTACTGCTATTCTTTGTTAACAACAACTTCCGGCGGTCTATGTTTTGTTTGTCACTGTTATTTATGACATCGTTCGTGAGTTTGTACTGGTTTTAGCATTAGGGTTTTAGGCTTAGGCTTCAGGTTCGGGTTTAGAGTTAGGGTTAGGATTAGGTTTCTAGGGTTAGGGTTAGGGTTAGGGTTAGGGTGTTAGGGTTAGGCATAAGGTTTTAGAGTCAGGGTTAGAGCTAGGGTTTTAGGGCTAGGTTAAGTTTCTTTCAGCTACTATTTACGGAAAGTTATGTTTGCCTCCCTCTCCCTCCAATTTCTTCATTTTTCACATTTTTCTGTAACTCTAACATCAAACAAAATAAACTGAAAATAAATAAATAAATAAGTAATAACTGAATTGATTAAACTATACACACGTGTATCTCAAATGTAAATATATCAGAAATAACAGTGACAAACTAAATACACACCACTGGAACGCATTGTTGACAAACCACAGCAGTAATTGTTGTCACCTAAATAGACGTCATTGATTGGTTGAAATTACCGAAATATGACAACTTTAACACGAAACAACTTCGAAAATGAACAATTTTCTTAAAAACACCAAGACTAAATGATAATTAAATGACACATTCTACCAGTATACGAAATTTGAAAATGTTTAGTTACAAAAAATATGTTTCTAAGTGTGGGCCAAAAGTAAAAGATCCTAACTTTTCCCAATTTAGATTTTTCCCCGACTGCAATCACTTAATTAATTAAGATCAGGATAATTGCTAGTTTTATGAAAACAAAATAAGATAATACGGTGAGAAACACATTGCAATTTATAGCCTCTTTAATGGGTTAATTTTAACTCGGTATAAATTTTAACAGTTGTCTTCAAAATTACAAATATGAATCATATTCATAAAATTAGTATGTTTTCCTCATTAACTAAGGAAAACATTCCTTTGACAATAATGATTTATGTCTCAAATTTTAATTTTATCCTTCCCAGTAACCACAAGTAATTTATCACAAAGTTGATAGAAAAATAGAATTTTGCTGTAATTTCATCGCGGTAAATTTTTCACGAACAATTACATCACTATTTGTACAATTCTTTGGAAATTAAAAATGGAAATAATTCTTAAATTATTCAATCCTATTATCTTACCAATAAGGAGATTTATTCCTATTGTAGTAGATATAACTATGACTTTTCTTTCTTTTAGCAGTTCGGAGGTTATAAAATATTATACAAAAGTATGCTGCTGCATAAGAGTAAAAAAATGGTGACCTTATCAAGGTCACTGCGTGTGAGAGAGAAGTAACTTTTTGATGTATGATTTCTGAATGAGAGTGATATTATAAAATGGAAAGTGCTATAAGCAAACGATGACAAGAAAGCTAGTATATATTCCGTATTGGTTGCATTACAGCAAATTCCAGTTAAGTATAACTGCAAAGAGGATAGGCAACTTGATAAGAGTATAGGCAACTTGGTAAACACCTCATTATATAGTAATCAAGGCTACGTTGTACCGTCCACTCAGTGGCCAGCAACTATCACTCATAAAAGGGTCATTCTAAGCGCTCCAGAAGCAGAGGCGGTGCATGTCCCATCCAATCCAGTAATTTACTTCTGAAATACACGTATAACAAGTAGAAGCTTCATAAACTACTACTCGTTCCCTGAGTGCAATGATAAATCGGGAAAGTTATTTGTTTTTTCTTGTTTTATTTTGTAAATTAGATATAATGTTTGTCCTCTTGTACAACGTTTCAGCATTCAGAGCTAATTATTGTGATTCCTTCACACTTTTAGAAGCTTTTTATGCGAAACAAGGCATCATGAATAGTGAGGATTTGTGTCTGGCCGAGACTTTGAAATAACCCTAATAAATGCAAAGCGAGTAATTAGCCTGAACCAGTAAATGAATATAATTACGGAAAGTTAAATTTGTTTTGTGAACCTGGGGCAGAAAAATACTTTACAGTATTTTTTATATCTCTCACTTCAAAGAAAGATTCATCTGGTTAATGAGGTCAATATTTAATTAAAACGACTGCTTTACAATAATAACAGGACATTTTTATTCGATTGTTTGAAGCAGGAAACATTTGGGAAATGCTATGATCAAATTTGTTACAGGCTTGATAGCAAGGCAGTGATAAGAATATATTGTAATTTTACAGACTGAATATATTACTTAGCTGGTGAACACCGACCTTAATTGTTATTCAGAAGCGCCAGTAAAAGTAATCATTCAATACCTGATCTTGTTATATGCTGATTACATATGATTCCTACAAAATTCACATGCATTATACTCTCTAGAGTGTATTAGAGATTAGTTCCACTTTTAACTTTCCAGTCACCATTTAGCAACATATACCTCTGTCCGAGAGTGTCGCCACAGTAAACGAAAATTTCTTTTCGTTCCTGAATAGTAAATATTTAATTTCTTGTTGATTCGTTTGGAAGAGGGGTAACGCACAAACCTGTAGTCTTCAAAATCCCGCCAAGATCTGTTGTTGATAACATCCTCGTCTAGACGAACTCCAAACAATGGATGCGAATTAAAGCTGACTGCTGTAGTATAAACATGCTGTATGGGAACCGAGATGTTGAATGGCTTAGGGGAAAATAACTTGATTAGTAGTTAGTATGAGACAAGTGAGTCATGAAAACTTGAGTGGATGTTGCATGATTAAAACAAATTTTAAGAAGCGGAAACTAGATTCGTTCCACTGTAAACCAAAGAAGAAACAACTGAGTTTTTCTGCTGACATCATGGCACTCACTAACATTACTAGAATGAATTCACATTTTTGGGATAGTTTCTAAGATGCGTAATCAGGTATCAACAGTACCATTCCAGATATGAGAGCAGGGCACTATATTACCACAAATATTCGGGTCAGGATATGTGTCAGATATAATTTTTTATATCAAGTGGCATTATGGTAGAACTATCTACACAGACTGATAATGATACAAAATTTGTTGTATTCTATAGCACCCCCCCCCCCTAATCCTCTACAAACTTGTGGTTGTGGTTGTTTAACTCGATCTTCATTGATTGAATATACCTAAGATCAAAATCAATTCTGCCGTACACAATGTATTTTTATGGCTCAGAATACAGGTTTAAAACATTAGAACATGACTTGAGCACGATTTACTACAATGTCAAGCAATGATAGTGAGAACAATGATGAGAATGCCGTATCCTCGTAAACTGAAGCTTGGGATTGTATAGTTGTGTAAAATTAAAGTATTTAAGATAGCTTTATATTTATATATATATATATATATGTATATATATATATAGAACAATATTTAATTTAATGTAATGGGATGAAATGTAACAAAACATTTATAAAATCATTACACGGTATTAAAAGCAATTTTTATTATTAATTCTTCATAGACATTTCAAATCTTATCCTCAGCCGAAACGCTTAGACACTAATCCCATCCTCGTCCGCTAAAATCAATTTTACGAACTTAAATCCTTGTCTGCTATAATCGTTTTCTTTACTTGCAATATTAGTCGCTTCGTCATGAAATGTTATAGATATAACGCCAACACGGGGTTCTGATGCTAAGTACATCGGCGGATGACGTTGAAAAATCAGCAAAAATATATTTCTTCTGAAAATCCTGTATCACACTAAAACATAATGTTATATAAAAAAAATACAGGTATATATAGGAACTAACAGCAAACATACTTACGGACTTGCATTCATAGATACATATAGCACCCCCGTGTGAAGAGATGGCATGGCATGGTGGTGTCTAGAACTATTAATGGCTATATTGAGCTCTAAAATAATTCAAGAAATGTTGGTATGTAATACTTCACCTCTATTGGCGAGGGAAATCTATTGCACACTTCATTTCAAGGTAACTCCCACACGCGTACACAAATAAACAGACATTTTTGTGAATTAAGAATACTTCAAATGACTGCATGTGGAAAGAATGTCCACAATCCTCTAGCCGTTCACTGAAAAATGCCGATAATCGCTCTCCATCTTGGATAAGGATATCTACGATAAAAAACGTGGCATCGAAATGAATACATATGTAATGATAGGTAACTAATACAGAAGGTTTGCATATGTGAAATGACTCTAAATGGTTGCAAGAATTTGCCTTTACTCTTGCAATAGCATTCGAACATACCTATATTTATAATTATTCGTATCCAGTATGCGTCTGGTTGAGGCTCTGGAATGTGAATGGAACCATTTATGGAGTTTTATTGCTTTCGAATGCAATTTCCTTCATACAGATATTTCTTAAAGTATATGCCATCCCTCTATCACCCTCTCTTTCCCCCTCTCACAAACAAATTTATTTGCATATAAAAATAAGTATATA
>NC_068983.1:129891833-129892672 GCF_001194135.2 Octopus bimaculoides | reverse complement strand
GTTACCTAGGGATTCGCGTTCATAAATCCCTTAGCTTTACACCCAATTCACCACACCCAAATAGCAGGAGAAAACGTGCTTAAAGCTAAGCAATTTACAGATGCGAAACTATGGCTAACCGGCCATAACTGTCCTTCTCTAAATACTCCGCTGCTCCATAAGTTATAGTGTGCTTCAGTTTAGGATTTATGATTTACTGCTGATGTGCGTGTGCGTGCCTGTGCGCGCACTAATCGAGTGATGCTTTAATATGTATCCTGTATATTGTTTGCGCATCTGTGAAATTAGAATTCCACCGTGCTTCGTAGCATTTTATTTCTGTAACACTTTTTATGAATATAATCAATATACAAAACTTATCAAGGTTTGGTAAATGATACGCTGTCTGAAGAGTTATGCTTCACATTTCGAAATTTACGATATCGTTTTTGCTTGCAAGTGGAGACGTTTCTCTCTTATCTTCAAGATAAGCACTGCTGATCCTATAGTGAGTTTGGTCTTTCGATTCCAGTGGGGGCGAGAGGTACCGCTTGTCAGATGGTCCATTTACTGTCAGTACCCTTTGCGTGGAGGTCTGGGCATGCTGGGTGTGAGGATGTGGCATCTCCAGCGATACATTAACGAGAAACAAAAGTTTGTTGAACGTGATTTTCCGAAGCTCGTCTCCTTAACGGAGCTAGAGTCCGGGTCCAGTTGTTGACCGAGGCAGGGCGCTTGGCATCTAGAATGTCTCCAAGCGCTCACAGCCACCAGCCAGTCGGGGAATGCAGTCGTTAGAAGTTCTATAGGGGATTAGCGGAGGATAAGGTTTGAGTGGGAGAAGTCCTGGGCGTCGAGGA
>NC_068983.1:129887197-129891485 GCF_001194135.2 Octopus bimaculoides | reverse complement strand
TGGCGCTGCCGGGTGGCGCTGCCGGGTGGCGCTGCCGGGTGGCGCTGCCGGGGTGTGCTGTCGGGGTGCGCTGCCAGTTCGAGATAACTTCTACAAGAGTGTGCAGAGAGTCAGACATGTCCGAGATGCACGCGCAGAGATAAAACGCCCTGCATGCTCTCGTACAGTGTCTGCACGCTGCTAACTTGTAGAGCTTTGTCGAACAGTTATTGTAACATGTACGGTGGATCTGGCTATTTTCCTTTGGCCGGTTAGGGAGGACAATTTTTCTCTATCTGGTGGCTATGGCCCGTGTGAATGGGCCTAATGTAAGTCTACGCCTCTAGACCGGATGTAAGGGAAAAAAGAGGGTACCTTCATGAGGAAACGTTGGTGCTAAGTGGTTCAACGTACGTGACGTCTCTTTGGTTATTTTAGGGTGGAACTCCCCCCATTGGGGAAGCATATCGTTCATTTTATCTCTTTGTTAATTTTTGTGTTTCAATTATTTCTTGTGTTAAATGGTTTTGCATGTGTAGTTTCTCGTAGTTTTTGTGTAACAAGTTTATATTACGTACTTACCGATTGTTATTTTTGAGTTAAATAATACAGGTATTATTTCACTAATTTGAATTTTTTTGTGCATGGTGTTTGGGGACATAGATGGTGTGGTCTTGTTTGGATCGTAATGTGGCGAGTGTGTTTGCATGTGCTGTGCGAGCAATGGAGATCATATATAGTTAAAATGCATCATTTCATGTAGAAAATAAAAATAAATTTCAATGAATATTACTTACTCGGATATAGTCCAACACTTTGTCAGTTATTGTTGGCTCCATGTGATGCCTTTATTCCCGATGCTTTGGGATAGATTTCGCAGCAGTGTTTTATCGCACTCACATGTCAAACGTCTCTTCTTCTTCTTCTTCTTCTTCTTCTTCTTCTTCTTCTTCTTCTTCTTCTTCTTCTTCTTCTTCTTCTTCTTCTTCTTCTTCTTCTTCTTCTTTATGTTGTTGTTGTTGTTATACCTACAGTAGGTTAGACCGTTAAAACAAAAATTCTTAATATAGGGCTGCAACACGTAAGTTCAGATACTAAGAACATACCTATATATCCTAGCTGTCCTTAATAACAGTTTTCTTGGGCTTTTATCTATTCATCTCTTCAAATCATTAGTTGTACCAATAACGTACCCATAATGTCTCAATAACTACTGGGATACGTTTTACCTGCACTTTCCATAATCTCCGTATCTCAATGGCTAGTCTTGGTACTTTGCAAGTTTTTCTATACCTCTTGTATTAATTTTTTTTTCCTGATATGGGACTGTAAAATCAATTATCATTTCCTTTATATTCTCATTATCTACTACTGCTAAGTCTAGGTTCTATTACTCTGTCAGTCTCAATGATAAAGTCACACAACCTGCTATAATTCTGACTTACTTGTAGTTTACTAGGTTCCAGTTCATATCAGTTTTTTTAAGTATGTTCAAATTTCCGGTGGATTTCTCTCGCTAGGTTGTCATTCATTTACTTGTATTCTTTCATTGCCAGCATGCTACAGGCATTTTCTATATGAGTAAAACCTAACACTTTGGATGTGCATAACCTACATTAGGAATCTACTTGGCTTTTGTCTATGTTGGATTTTATCTAGCTAATTCTTAATACTTGATCTTGTGTGGCTTTTAACAATCTCCCTGCCTCCTTTTCGAAACTTCCTTCCTGCAACCATAACTATCTTTGGGAAACTACCATACAAGGGCTGCTCCTGCCAGTCAGATAACTTGTGTTATTTTTTCTGATCTTTGATGTTTGGTTGTTTCGTTCCTATATCTTCCTTTGATTCGAGCAGCACTTAATAATTTTTCTTTACAATTAGCTACATAGACGTCTGTATCTACTCTAGCTAACTAAACTCTAACTTCTGCTGATATTAACCCTCTTCCATCATTTTCTAGATACACATATTCTTGCTATTCTTGCTCCCGGGTGGAGTCATTCATTCATACTCATTCCTTCCTCTTTATTCTGTTTAGCGTTGCTAATTCAAGTGTCGTCCAATTTAATACAACCGTTGAATATCTAAGTAACGATGCCAACGCAAGTATTTATAGCCTTCACTACATTCGGACCATTTCGATTTAATTTCATTACCCTACTCATCTTTCTGATGTACTCTTTCTCAAATTCCATTTTCATATCTATAGTTAGCACTCTGTCAGATTCTAACTGTCATTGATACTTACAACACCCTTCTCCTGTCCCTAATTTTAATGCTTAAGCATCTGATATTGGATGCCTTCCCAGTTGACTACCTGTCTCATTCTCAAGACTAATATTGCAGACTTATCCATTCCAAATGCCATGCCTATAACTCCGCTAAATTGTCTTACAGTCTGAATGAAGGAATCTGTTTTTTTTTTGTTTCATTCTTACCAAAAAGCTACACGTTTTCGATATGGAGCAAATGGTTAATTTTCCCCTTACTATTACTGAACTGATAACTTGCCTATGCCTTCCTCAATACAAAAGTGAGTAGGATCAAATATACGACAACAATGAAACAAGATAACGTGTCTTCTGGCAAATTCCTCGACTGATATTAATTTTCCGAATGACTGTGTCACTTGATTAGAGATCCGCTTTCTATTTATTCATGCTAAAACTAATTAATTCTCTTATCTGCTATAATGAATATTCTCAAACATTCACTTATCTATGAGTGTGGGATCATGTCATGCTTTTTCTTATAATATATATATATCATTCGTCGATTATTCTTTCTAGAGTGTACTGCATTTAGAACTCGTTTGTCTATGTATCCTATATCATGTTCCTCTAGACTTCTTCCTGCAACCTATCTCTTTTCCTGGCAGTCAATCCTGGCTGTTACAGTGTTCGTAGAGGATTTTTCAAAGCACTCCTCTTAATAACTCCCACACAAATTATAAGCAAGTGATTGACCTACAATTCCTAGCTCAATTACCGTTGCTTCTGTCTTCGATAAGGCGTCTTGTTCTCCTAGTCATCCAATCTGGTATTATTCCCCTAGTAAGGCAATTGTGAAATTATATCCTCATCCTCTGTTGTAATCCATTAAATTGTTTTAATTAGTAGCCTTGAAATAAAATCTGTTCTTGGGACCTACCAATTCGTCATTTTTCCTAACACCTTACTAACTAATGCACTAGTCAATCATCGATCTGGCTGTTTCTCACTCGTTATTTCTTCCCTTACTTTTATTAACAATACTGCAACTCCATCCTTTTTCTCAATTATTACTTCAGAACATTGTGCATCAGGTTTCTCACCTTCAATACTTTCTGCTCCGCTCTATATTTAGTTAAACAATCTCCTCCGGTCTATCTCAAGTTTTTTTCTGTTTATAATGAAATATTCTTTTCTGATGTCTGGAAATCGTACATGCTACTGATATGATACGTTGTTTCAACTCTTCTATGACTGTCCCAAATCTTTTCTCTTTGTGTAAGTATCTTTTCTCAAGAGAATGTTTGAATTTTGTATTTCGAAAATTGTTCCGATTCCAGTCTTCTGTTCTACTCAGATCTCGTCTTAAACTCCTCTCGTTATGTTGTAGTCTCATTTTCCATATTTGCTACCTATGTAATATTTAATCTTCTATTAACTACTACTACTATTCATGCATAGACAAATAATTTAGTGTCACCTACATTTGTAGAATATTTTTTTAGTGATTAACAGAATTTACATTCCTAGGCACATCTAGTAGCTTCCTTTTTTGGTGACTTTAAAGCTGGCAAACTTTTCTTACTTCTTTACTCATTACTTCCTGCGACTCATCTAAATCTTCTGATTTTTCCCACTTAAATCACTTAAATCATTGGTGTCAGTTCTCCCTTCTTTATTGGTAGAGCTCTTTTATTTATTTGCTTAGGTTCTTCAGTTTGAACTGTATCTCTTATATTGTTGCTTGTTTGTCTTTCCTAATGCCTGTTATTTTTTTCAGTTCAATTGGGATCTGTTCTACCACCAATTCTGGTATCCATGTTCTCCTTCTGGTAGCATGAGAATAATCTCTGCTCACTCACTGTCAACATAAAGGCGATCTATATTTCTTTCTTCCACTTCCTTCGGAAAAACAAGACTTGCTTTTACTTGTCTCTTCTCATAGTTCGCTTTCTACGTTTTTGTTTTTATGTTTTCGTTTCTCATTGTGTCGAGGTTTTGTGATGTCCTGTACCCATATATACATGTATATAAACATATATATGTAGGTATGTATATGTATATATATATATATATATATATACATATATATATAT
>NC_068983.1:129886617-129887064 GCF_001194135.2 Octopus bimaculoides | reverse complement strand
TATACATAAGTATATGTACATACCTATTATATATGTATATATACATGTATATATGTATATATACATGTATATATGGGTACAGGACGTCACAAATCCTGGACACATATATATACATACATGTATGTATATGTGTATGTGTGTGTGTTTGTGTGTGTGCATGCGTGTTTGTGCGTGTGTGTATGTCTGTGTGCAGCTCATACACTCCCTTCTGTACCCTTTTTGAAACTCTGCGTGGGCCACACAGTATGCATCACCATGACAATATTCTATGTATATGTATAATCATAGTCACACTAATACGGAATGTTTAGTAAACGCATTTTGACGCATTCTCTCTGTCTGTCTGTCTCTCTCTCTCTCTCTCTGTCTGTCTGTCTGTCTCTCTCTCTCTCTCTCTCTCTCTCTCCCTCTCTCATTCTCTCACATCTATAGCTATCCTTTATATAT
>NC_068983.1:129875318-129886395 GCF_001194135.2 Octopus bimaculoides | reverse complement strand
TATATATATATATATATATATATATATATATATATACATATAAGATATAATTTAGATGTATAAAAGCCATCTAAAGGATAGCTATAGATGTGAGAGAATGAGAGAGGGAGAGAGAGAGCGAGAGAGAGAGAGAGAGGGAGAGAGAGAGACAGAGAGAGAGACAGAGAGAATGCGTCAAAATGCGTTTACGAAATTGAGGACATAACCAACGCACAAAACTTGACGTTATGAGCAAAACACACCTACATCGTTATTTAAATGTGTCAATACTTGTTTTCGTGCCTGTGAGTGTGCGTATGTGTGTATGTGTACTCGAATGACGCAAATAATTCTCAAGCTTCTTATAAAGAAATTTAATTTTCTACATTTAATCAATATTATTGTTCTTCGTTAGTAATCGAGAAACTTATTCGAGTGAATACATATATGTATGCATGTGTGTAAGTTTTCTATCTATGTATGCTTGTGTATGTGCCCATTAGTGCATCATTTGTTCTCTGAAATTAAACTTAATTTGTATTAATGAACAAAA
The DNA here is from genome assembly GCF_001194135.2 of Octopus bimaculoides. Taxonomy (NCBI): domain Eukaryota; kingdom Metazoa; phylum Mollusca; class Cephalopoda; order Octopoda; family Octopodidae; genus Octopus; species Octopus bimaculoides. The sequence continues at coordinate 129,885,863 of NC_068983.1, read as the reverse complement.
CATTGAAACTAGTGCAAAGTAAACAAAAATCAAACTTTGTCATCCAAAACGTCACAAAGTTGATTTCCTGTGGATAATTTAAATGACGCATCTATAATCACTTAAAAATGAGCCGTGTTAGGTTTTTAGAATTAAATATTATGTGATATATTTGGCTTTTAGACTAATTCAATGATTCTATTGATGAACGCTCGTATGTTTCAAATCGTTAACGAATGCATTCACATTTATAAACAATATATCCTAATGATTTCTTTAATTTAATAATACAGCTGCTAATTTGATCCTGTCGTTGGCAGAATTCTATCTTGATCAGGAATCATGAAAAAACAAATGTACCTAGGAAATGAAATGTTTCCTTTTTCTTTATTTCTGTTGAGGAATTAGATATTGTAAATGTTCTTTTGAATGTTTACATAAATAATTCTACAGCAATTTAATGCTGAGAGGATTGCTATAAGACACTTTATCAATAGAAAGTCAAGAACCAGCATAAAAAACATTTTTTGTGGTTTCAGTATTTCATCTGTATAAAGTACGTAATTTATAGTGCAATACTGGGTAAAGTTGAAACTACAAAAATGATTTGTAGCCGCTGAAAGGAACGCTTCTAGTTGTTCTAACATTACATATATATATAACATCAAAACTTCAGTAATGTTAATATATGTTTAAATTATCCATTGTAAAAATCGATTGTTTGTTTATTCTGTAAAATAAAAGGTATGGCAATTGCTTAATTGCATGCACAGCGCGATGTAGCGCTAACGTCATCAACAATTAATATACTAATTAAAACTATTGTAGGTAAAATACCTTTCGTGTAAAAAAAGCGGATCGTATACATTTGCCCCACACCTACTACGTTATAGGAAGATCGTTCATATGAATGTAATAGATGTATTATTCTTAGCTGCATCGAAAACATATTTTAATATTATAAAATGTGACAGAGGAAGCTAAAACAAAATTCAATCCATGCAATAGACGTAGCCAATTATTCCACTACAGGATCTTTGTCTCTCAGACATTTGACACCCAGTATGTATTCACAAACTTGAGTATGTAATGTAATCTATTGGGTTGTATGTTGTTATTGCCACATCAAAGCATCCAGTCTGATGTGGTAGCACAAGTCAGTTCAGTGATATAACACAACGGTTTCATGTTAATCTATGTGGTGCTCCCTCCCAGTTATTTAAACCTAGAACGTTTTGCCTTTTTCTTGCATGTATGAGCTGCTTCAGTTCTTCAATTACAGCATTCAGGACTTTTGTATCTACACTATACCACTTCTAACTATTTCGAATTTCTATTTATTCTTAAGTTCCCCATTTGTATTCCTGACATGTATTGACACTACACAGTTTAAGGACTTTATACTTTCAGAAATTCTCCTTTCCCACCACGTTTGTTTATTCCCTGTCATATCCGTCGCTGCTCTATTCTCAGTAGCTCTCAATCCCGTCCTTTCCTTCACAATCCTACGAGCAGCATTGATAAGATAATTTGCTTGTGTGATTTTCTTACTTTCAATGTGTCTCAATACATCATTGATGTTACTCGGCCCTTCATTTAATCTCCTTTGGTCAGCTTTCTTAAAGTCGCACATAAATTATGTCCCATCTGTATTTAAGAGATCTAAAATTCTGTCTATTACTAATCGATCTTCATTGTTTGAGTAATTACTTCTCTCAATTTTTTTCCGATTCACGGTATTGTATTATTGCGAAGAATTGTCCATTTCTTGCACTATTCAACTTTCATTACTCCCAAGCCCAGCATCACCCGATATCCTTTTTATTTGTAATACCTAGTTGCTCCAAATCTGTTAACCATCCATTCGTTAGCATTCCTCTTACTCGGTCACACAATCTCTGTTCAGTAATTTCCATTCACTGTGTATTCGTTTTCTCTACCCTCGGACAGCCATATCATTAACATCCACTTGCGTGCTCCGGTACTAACAATACATAACCACCACGCATATTGCTTACTCCACATATGTCATGTAGTATGCATAGTTGTTGCTGGCTTATGCGCGGGCCCACCCTACTGCACACTGGGACACCTGCCGGGTGAGGCATATTCACCATTGGTTCCAGTCCTGTTCACACTATTGTCGTCATCTATTTTGTTTTGCATTGTCACGCACAAATCAGGTGAGTTTTTAGGTTAATGCCAAACGGTATTTTTATCGAGAGACCATCTCGATCAAGGTTGTTCGCCGAGGTGGCAGGAGCCTTACTCCCCTGGTTTTGAACTGAGAGTAGTCCTTCTCTTTTCCTTTTAAATATCCAAGGTTAACGAGTACAGCCTAGCGGAGCACTGGTTATTTGAAGATGCCATATACTTGCCTTTTCCCACTCTGCTATTGCTAGTTTGGCGAAGGTGTCCGACTAGACTGTCAGAAGACATATTCATGCACAAGCCTTTCAGGCATTTTATAAGTGATGGGTACCCAAATCCACTCCCCACCCCGGCATTGAAAGAAAGGAAAAAAGAAATAGAAGAGAGAGAGAGAGAGAGAGAGAGAGAGAGAGAGAGAGAGAGGAAGTGAGAGGTAGAAACAATAAATAAAAGGAAACGAAATGGAAGAACAACTAGGAAGGGAATGAAGCAATTTATCACAGCAAGTTAAGTATAATACAATCATATTGAGAGGGAGATTAGGAAGACTGCTTACGAGTGGTTGTAAACACGGAAGTGACATATATATTAGGTCATCAAGTATGAAATTTGTAGCAATGTATATGGTAAATTTTGAAAGCTGCTCATTTTGCGCCATTATTATATTTTGACAATCTTTATTTTTTTGTTAGAAAGCTGACACATCTATAAATTATTTAAAAATCGTTTTTTGCTATTTTTGTTTACAGATGGATAAGTCGGTAATTCATACAGCTTTGAAATATGGGTTCTTTCTTGGAAATACGGCATCACAGACAGCTCTTAATAATAATGGAGTATTTCATTCTGATGATATTACACAGCAAACAGTATCAAATTCGTCTGCAAAATTTCGTTCTGGTAACTTTGACCTCATAAATGAGCAACGCCGTCCGCCAAAAATAAAGTGCCCGTGAATTATGGTTGTTGTTTGGTATTAGCAAGCAAACCATATTGACTCACCTAGTTCAAATCTGGAAAGCGAAAAAGCCGGATAAGTGGGTTTCATATGAACTCAATGAAAATTAGAAACAGCAACGTTTCAAAGACTGTATTATGCGACTTTCGCGTACCAAAGATGAATTATTTTTGAATCGAATTGTAACATGTGATGAGAAATGTATCCAAAACAACAACCGTAAGCGTTCAGTACAATGTGTGGACAAAGACGAGCCACCAAAACAGTCCAAAAAGCAAAATTCATCAAAAGAAGCTGATGGTGATTGTTTGGTGCCCTGGCACAGGTGTGACCAATTAGGATTTCATTAAACCCGGCTAATCACGAATGAAATATACTACAGCCACGTCGACCAAATGATGCAGAAACCTACAGAAAATCAGCCTAGATTAGTCAGCAGACCCTATTTTATTGCAGAAAAAAGCCAGACCACAATCGTAAACAATGATATTGGCGAAACTACAAGAGATGGAGTTGGAAGTTTTCCATCATCCACCATACTCACCAGATATTTTCCCCACTGACTATCACTTTTTCCAGAATTTGGATATTTTCTAAGAAAAAAAATTAATTCCGACAATGCTGTAAAACAGACTTTCCAAGATTATATTGACTCTAGATTGCCAAGCTTTTATAGTTTGAAGTTGTACAAGCTACGGCTGAATTGATAGAGGTGTATGGACAATATGGGTGCATACTTTGATGAATAAAACTATTTCTTGTATTTATAAAACATTAGCAAACATTTTTTTCTGCTCTTCAAATTACATACTTGACGATCTAATAGCTATTGGACATCAGGGAAGATGACATGGAGATGGGTAGGACGGTCATGTCACGTTGAGAAAAGGTGCCTACTGCCCCTATCCTCACCGCCACCCATACATTTAACATTTAACCAAAGATGGAAGGAGAAGCGTTTGAAATTAATCTGAATCTAACTAGAAACTAGCCTAATGTTTGAATTCGTAGTGGAGAAAGGGATAGAGGGATTGAGAAAGACAAAGATACATAGAGAGTGGGTGGTGATAAAAAGACAGAGGGGCATAGAGATAGATACACAAATGCTTTCAACAATATGTTCAGCATTGTAACAGTCAGTGAGTTTCAGATAGCTGATTTCCATATGACTATGAAGGAATAAAGTATGTTTAAGAAATTTAAGATTAAAGCAACAAGGAAGGAGAAGCGTTTTAACTTAATCTGAATCTAACGAAAAACAAGAACTGCAGAATAATCTCCCTAAAAAGAGGCAAAGTACATTTCCTAGCATGCATAAAATTCTTGATTAAAGAAATTGAAACGGAAGGCTACAAGTAACTTGATGTACTGGAGTTCAACGAGATAAAACAACAGAAAATGAAAGAGCATCTGAGGGTGTATTATTTGCGAAGACAGGGGTTGGTGATGCATTCAAAATTGACTGGATGGAATAAAATCGAAGCAGATGATACGTGGGTGATAGCATCACTTTTGGTATGGAGAGGGAACTATAAAATGGATACCAAGGCTAGAAACTTTTTGACAGTACATGGAGACTTCCACCCTAAGTGTGCCACCGATAGGTTGTACTTGTTTGGAAGGAAGGCTGGGAGAGGTTTAATCAGTTGCAAGGACTGTATCGAAGCAGAAGAAAACAGCCTAGGCTAGCATATAAAAAATACCATGAAACCATATTGAAATACACGAAGAAAGCCGGCATCATCAAAACTGAGAATTGTGTAACGAAAGAAAAAATTGAGCAAGTAATGAACAACAAAAAAGGGGAAAAAAAGCATTGAAGGAAACAATGTACGGTCAGTTTGCAAGATATATAAACAAGAAGAAGAATACAGAGAACCAGTGGCTATGGATATGGAAGAGTAACCTGAATATACAGACAGAAGCACTCCTATGCGTAGCTCACGAACAAGAGTAAAGGACAAACTATATGAAAAGGAGAAGAGACAGCATTACCGTTGGCGGCAAATGCAGAGTGTATGGTGAGAGGGGTGAACAATATGGCACATCGTTAGCGAATGCTCGAAATTGGCAGAACGCGAATACAAAAGACGTTGAGAAAGAGTCACCGAAAATGAGAATTTCAAATTCTGTGGGATGCAATGATCCAGTGAAATCACCAGACCAGAAATCGGAGACCTGACATTGTTGTGGTTAATAAAAAAGGAAGAACATGTATGATAAACGATAGAGCATGCTTCGGTAAAAACAGGATCCATGTGAAAGAAATAAAAAAATACACAACTATTAACGAAGGTTGAGGCCAATATAGAGAGGAGACGAGATACCATTAGTAATTGATGCAGTATTAAAATATTAGCACTCAGCTATCAACAAGACTGACAGAGATTGGTACAAGTGTGAAGCTAGAACACATAGACAAATCAGCATTGATTGGAACTGTAAGAATTCTCCGCAGAGTACATGAAACCTGACCAATTAACAAGTGTCACCTTAGTCTGCTGGATGAGGACAGCTGAGACATTCTATCATACCCAGGAAAATAAGCTGTGGATTTTTATATAACAACAATGACAAGGACAACAGCAGCAGCAGCAACAACAACAACAACAACAACATAATAATAATAATAATAATAATAATAATAATAATAATAATAACAACAACAACAATAAAGACAACAAGAGAAAGAAAACAACAACAACAACAATAATGATAACAGCTCTTCCCAAATATGTGCAAGCCATTTTTTATTTCTGTTTGCTAAAACTTTGAGAACTTTATATCAAGATGTAATTTTATAAAATTTTAAAAAGTTTTATGATGTTGTCTGTAAATTTCTATACCTTTAACTATGCTAGTTCGAACTCGTCGACGCGCGTCTCAAAGATCTAGACCGTAGGTATGCTAACTCCAGATTGTAGACGTTCCTCTCAGAAACTTCATTCGTTTCCTGTATCTTGGCCATGCTAGGTTCTCCCACAAAATCTAGATTTCTATAGATAAATTCGCCCCATCACCGGTATTTTCGTGCGCTTACCTGACTGTTTCTTCTTCGTCCTCACAACCCGCTCTCTCGCTCCTCCTCGTCTTCCAATGGGTTCTTTGTGCTGCTGTAAGCATTCACACAATAGAATGGCCTTTTAACAGCTCTCTCACCAAAATCTGTAAGCCTTTTCTAATACATTCTATATTTGCTAAAACTTTGGGAAGTTAACTACGATGTGACTGTATAGATAGACGACTATATGTCTTTTACAAAACATTTTAGATATTGCTTATACATTTCTATACCTTTATCTTTGCTAATTCCAATTTGTCGACGCTACGCTCAACAATCCCATCCCAAATCCATCGCCCACAAGTACGCTCTTCTATGTACCACCTCAGCATCAGCAGTAGCTAAACCAATAGCCGTAAATCTGTCATGATTTGTTGTCTAAAGAAATTATTGCTTTCAGCCCCCTAGGACTTAAAGTAATAATATAAGTACAGTTTTACTTGGAAGACTATAGTAGTGAGCAAGTACATAATAACCCAGAAGATTAACAAGTGACGTTGGGAAACCGTCAATATGCCGTGGACTAAACTGGGAACCCTACTAAGCCTGCATCGTGAAGAGGGTGGATTTTCGACACCCTGCGGGACTAAAATCAATGTTCAACAAAGGGCAGATGAATTCAGGAGAGTCAATGGCCATTCCGAAAACGGGTAGACAGAACGGATTCACCTTGGTTTGCTGTCTATCTCGAAAAAGCAACACTGATTTAAAACTAGGGTAGATAAGATTGTTTTATGTACAATGGTGACAAAGTGACTGTTAGTGTTCAACGGCTCCATGCCTGGGATGAAGGCGAATGAAACACGAATCGGTACCCAACCCCGGAGTAATATTTGGATAGATAGATACAGTAACAATAGGCTCACCTGACTCTTGGTGAGAGTTATGATCAAGGTGCCTTACACACAGAAATACGAATGGAACAGACCCAACTTATGGACAGTAATAGCTCTGCTATCTTGATGATCAGTCTTACTAGAGAAGGTGTCTCGATAAAAATGCCGGTTGGTTGTTAGACTTAAAACACACACCTCAACGTTGAGTGAAAATGCCTCATACAAATGTATCAAATAATGGTTTGAATGAGGACGGATTTAAGGACGAATACCTTTCGCCAGACAGGTGCCCAGTGACCGAGCAGCGCAGGCCCGGTCGTAAACCACACACTGTTTGTACACAAGGCAGTGAAGAAACTCAGATGAGGAGGTAAATCGAAAGGTACATGAATGCGGGACCAGGAGTGAACCCAGCAGAAGGGGATTCCGACAACGAAGGAAAGCAAAATGAAATGAGATAGGACTCCATCAAATCAACTAAACAACGGTCAGCCGACCAGGCAGGGGTAATAAGAGCAAAAGTGTGGGTAACAAATATGGAAACAGAAGAAATAAAAAGTAAGTAGACCATACAGTGAAGAAGTAGAGCAAAGTTAAATGTAAATGTATTTTCAGCAAATGAAACAGAATAAATAGCAATAACTATATCACAAAAACACGATGATGACCAGGAAAATATAGTGAGGCCTCTTTGCTGATATATTAGAGAAGACCTGGATCAAGCACCCACCAACGGGAGATACATTGATCGACGCATGTTCAAATCTGAAACCGAAAAGATAGATTCGGTCCTTGGGCTGAGAAATATAACTGAAAATAACACTATAATTTGGGATGCAGGTATTAGTGCTGCAGTTAGAGTTCGATAAAAAAGAATAGAACAGACATAACGTAAAGAACCATTCTGGCGTAGACGAACTTTTAGAAACAAAGAAAGATAAAAAAAAAAAACATTTACGACAGATTGATAGGTTGAGTCGAGGGGAATTGCTGAACGAAAGCATAAGAATAATGTTGGAAAGAGCATATAGAATAAGAGATTATGCTTATGATGTGATATTGGAAGAACTTAAACAAAGAATAGTGACAATCAAAGCAAAACTGGAATGATATTACAAAAGAAAATGCGTCCAGGTAGAACGGATTGTTTGAAACAAATCTAGACACTTTTTCAGAAACTAAATGGGAGTATACACGTAACAATGATACCAGATGAAGAGGGAAGTGGGGCAATCTGAAGAGGGATCTCGGGCCAACCTGTAGAGCATAATGACGAAGCTGTGCGACTGCATGAATTCCATAATAGATGAAGAAATTTAGAAGTTCAAGAAGTCATAGAAATATCTACAGAAATGATGAAAATTCCCACAGCACATGCCCAAGGCACACAGAGCTGCACTCGGTAGTGAAGTGAAAGCACGTTATAAAAATAAAACTACTGAATAATAATAATAATAATAATGATGATGATGATGATGATGATGATGATGATGATGATGATGATGATGATGTTGATGACGATGATGATTGCCCTGATGGAGCACCAGGCAGTGGCTTTCATGGCTTCTGATCTTAACTGATGTACACTGTTTTGTCTTGGTATAAATGATGGGCTACAGCAAATATTCTGCTCAATCCCCCAGATTTGCTAGTCAGTTGTTTGACCTTAACTACTTGAGCGTGCTCCTTGCTGGCTGACGATATGCGTATCTCTGATCACGAACATATGTATTGGGGAGCATCATAGCCATGTGTTGAGAGGAATTCCTTGGGATTTGGATAATTCACCATTGGAAACATTGGTGCTACGTTTAACATCCTTAAACAACCCTTATTGAGGGACCTTTTCAGTAGAATGAGCTACTCGATCTGAAGAAAATTATAACTAGGGTCCAGGTCAAGCACTGTTTATCTTGATATGAGATCATTATGTGGCGTACATATGGTTGTGATGCATGTCCCTGGTATACCGCTATCAGATGTATCGTCATTATGGGTATACCACGATTCATATATTTTACCCCAGTTCATTTTGATGGCATGCGCTGCTCTCTCTCTCTCTCTCTCTCTCTCTCTCTCTCTCTCTCTCTCTCACACACACACACACACACACACTCTCTCTCTTTCTCTGTCAATAATAATAATAATAATAATAATTTTAATAATGATAAGCACTTGAAAGACGGCTGAACATTTATGAATACTTATGTTTTCACGTAGTAAGACGCTACCCATATAAAATGTACCAAGAATAAGAGTGAAACTGAGCCAAAGCAAAACAATAATACTATGTGTATATGTTCGTGTGTATACCTACTTCTTTCTGTGTTTGCTTGTGGTAATGTAAAAATACTTCTACATATATAGCCTACAATATAATATATTGACGATGCACCAAATAGTAATTTTGGGCTTCTGCATTAAACTTTACCTCATTTCTGCAGTAGCGACGCGTGAAACTACTGGTGTTGAAATCGCATTCGGCATTTACTCTCATCAAATCGGCTTCTCGTTAAGGATCAGATAATTTTAACCGTATAGTATTATAGGCGTACATGTTTTCATTGAATCCTTAATAATAATCTGCAGATAATGGTTGCCTGTAAACTTGCATTGTGAACAGCGTACTCCATATTTACAAGTTTACTTCCTCTATATTTATTTTTATGCACGCATAGTTTTGAAGCAAATAATAAGGTACTTTTAGAATAATATTCACTTTATCCTATGCACTGCATTTGTTTTTTGTTAGTATATTCTGGTAATTCGAAACGTTACTTGACCTTGCACACCAAATTTTGTTTCGTAGAAATTCTAAATACAATATTGTTGATAATATGCACTACTTTGATACAGACATACAAAACGTATGGTTACCTTAACAGCACTCATCCTGCAATTAATCTCATAAGTTAACTTAACGATTTGAAATACTATCCTATAATTTTTAACATCTTTATGATAATTCTTTTAAGCAGAAATTATCTGTTACTCAATTACTCATCCAGAAAAATATCCTCTACGAGAGCAACCAAATACCCACTAATTTATACATCACCAGTATAATCAAGTCATTTTTACATCATTGTCAGTAAGATGTACTTTAAAATTAAATATATGTGTAAGGAGCACTGCCTTGCACTTTGCATGTTTATTTTTGTTGGTGTTCTTATCTATAGTTTCCTTTTCTATTATCAAGTTAAATATTCTATACACTGTTGTAACAAATTCTCGTTTCACCACAAACATTTCATGTAGAAATATATAATTTTATATATGATTGATGAACATCTCACATAAATATAGAGAAAAATTAACAGTTATGTAATTTGTCTCGAGTAATTGAGGCATTTCATACCTGCTATTTCAATAAGATTTCAAGCATTTGATTTATCCAACAAACAAACAGGTACTACGAGTTGATTTGGTGGGCGCGAGTGAGAATGAGTGTGAGTATGCGTTTGTCTCTGCCTATCTGTCTGTTTCTCTCTCTCCCTCTCTCTCTCTCTCTCTCCCTCTCTCTCTCTCTCTCTCTCTCTCTCTCTCTCTCTCTCTCTCTC
>NC_068983.1:129874116-129874623 GCF_001194135.2 Octopus bimaculoides | reverse complement strand
ATATATATATATATATATATATATGCATATGTTTATTTATGTATATATATATATGTATATATATATATATATATATATGTATACATAAATATATATATATATATATACATATATTTATATATGTATGTATATATGTATATATGTATGTATATGTATATATAAATAAGCGCGGGCGTGGCTGTTTGCTTCTCAATGATTTTCTTCCGAGTTCAGTCCCATTTGTACTATCGCCTTGTTGGCCAAAGGCATGTCAGTGGATTGGATATATGTATATTTATGAGTGTGTGTTTGTCTGTGTCCCTTCCGCCCAATCATCGCTTAGAAAACGATGTTGGTGGGTTTACGTCCCCATAACTTAGTGGTTCCACAGAACTTATCGATGGAATAAGCTCCAGGGTCACAAAGAATAAGTGCCGTGGTCGAATTCTTCAACTAAAAGGCGGTGGGTATGCATGTTTTATGTATATATGTATATGTATATGTATGTATATATATATATATATATAT
>NC_068983.1:129869985-129870531 GCF_001194135.2 Octopus bimaculoides | reverse complement strand
ATATATATATATATATATATATATGTATATAACGCAATGTATATATAGATGCATATATATGGTGCTTTCCTAATTTGTGGTCCTCTTTTGAGCTGAACTCTAAGGTTGTGTCTGTATACAAGAATGCAGTGGTCTTCCCAGCATTCTGCACCACACGTGGTCATCGTAATTCGTACGTCTTGCCTGTCTCTCTTCCTTATGATAACGTAGTAGATCTGGTGCTAGTGCTTAAGCGGGGATGCATCTGTTGCGAGTAGGGAGGTTAAAGTTGGTGTTGGTGATCAGGAGGCCATGCTCTGCACAGGTCTGAAAGAGCTACAGACCGTTGCTGTTGCAGTTGCCAACTCCATGATTCCCAATCACTCCTTCCCAGGAGACACTATCACGACCAACTCTCGCATTGAAATCACCTAGAATGATGAGTTTTTTCTGTGTGGGGAACCGATGTGATGACAGAGCTCAAGTCTTCATAGAACCTGTCCTTGGTCTCATTTGGATGTATCGTGGTGGGGGCATTGGCGCTGACAATGGTGGTGTACTTCTGTC